>NW_019174291.1:5364453-5422036 GCF_002260705.1 Seriola dumerili | reverse complement strand
GGTGTTGTTGTGCTGCAGCTTCCTCTCTACTTTCTTTTTGTAGTCCTCCTTCACCTGCCTTAATCTCCTCTTCAGCTAATGTTGCACACACCTGAGCTCCTCCCTGTCTCCATCTCTGAAGGCCTCCTTTTTCTGGTTGAGGAGGTCTTTGATGTTACTAGTGATCCAGGGTTTGTTGTTTGGAAAGCAGTGTACAGTCCTTACATTACATTACAGTGTCCATACAGGAGTTAATTTAGTCATTGATATATCAATCACTCTATCAAGGTCAGGGTCCTTGCTGTTATCATTTTCCTGTGACTCCAACAGTACATTCCAATCTGTGTGCTCAAAACAGTCTTTTAGACACTCACTGGCCTCCGGGGTCCAGTTCCAGAATGAGCGGGGGGTTGCACCCTGCCTCAGTACACAGGGCTCGTAGAAAGGCAGTCAACATACTGAGTGAAGCCAGTCAGATGACAGATGACAGGGTTAAAATCCCCCGCTATTGCAATGAATGCATTGCAGTGCTAGGTCTGTACTCTCGCAACAGTCTTGTGAATGACGTCACACGCGACCGCAGGCTCGGCTCATGGTTGAATGTAAACAACAATGGTGACGTTGTGTGAGAACTCCCTCAGTATATAGTACGGTCTAAGACCAACTACCAACAGTTCAATATCTTGACAGCAGATCTTCTCCTTCACTGTGATGTGACCGGGGTTGCACCATCTATTGTTCACAAGCAGAACTAGTCCTCCACCACAAGCTGTGTGCTGTGTGAGTAAAATGTTGGTGGATCATCCAGAGGTGATGTCTACCTTGAGTGAGGTGAACACAGCCTTTGTGTCTGGATTGAGGATTGATCATGGTGGAGACTTCACAGAGTGTATGGATATCACATGTACAACAACAAAGTTCCACACCACAATCACTGATAGTTTGGAGGCACTCTGCAGAGGTGTTGAAAGACTGACTCATTGTTTTTGGTTGGAATGCAACAGCAGTGCCCTATAATCTCAAATATCGCTGACTGACCGACTGACTGACTGACTGATGATATTTCCACACACTGGTCAGGGGAGTGCCCAGCTGCAGTCTACTGAACCTTCTGGTTTCCCGGCTGCTCGGGGACTGCAGGGAAGAGGAGGAGCACTTCCAATACACTGAACCTCGCCTCCATTACAGCAAATAAACTATTTTGATTACATGTATCATTATTACTGAAGGAGCAGAGGAATAACTAAACATAAGACACACCGAGCAGAGAGAGGGAGGGAGAGAGAGAAGTCATTGGTAACGAGGCTTCGTACTAACGACTATGACCAACTCTATATATCAAACAGAGGGAGTTAGATGTAAAGAACCTGCCCGTAATAAAAGTCTGTTAGGTTCTGTGGATTGAAGTAAATAAAGACTAAAACTATTGTGGACCAGTGGAAGGCTGTGGTCTGTGTCAGAGACTGAATTAGAAAGATATTGTGTCTCAGGCCCGGGGATCACCTGGTAGAGCGCCTGACATTTGGTCATTTAGTCCTTGGACCTAGCGGTTCAGGTTCGAATCCAGACTGTAGCTCTTTGCTGTGTGTTGTCCTCTCTCTCTCTTCTCTCTCTTCTCACGATGATAATAAAGGCAGAAGTCTAAAACAATAATTAAAATAAAGAAAGATCGTCTCTTCTAGCTTTCTCTCTGAGTGATCATGTTACAATAAATCCAGCTGAAATCACAGCTCAGTCTTTGTCTTTCATTTATATGTTTCAAGATTCGACCATAGGTCCAGACATGGACTAGGTTCTGACCTAGTCTTGTTTTTAACACATCCATATGTTGTTCCCTCTCTCGCCGTAGCTCCAACCCATTTTTTCCAAAATCTGGATCAATTATCTCCAAGATGAACCAAAAACATCATGTTTTCATATATTTGTTCAGAAACCTCAGAGGAGCAGGAGAAACTGTCTTTATCATAGACATGAACTGAATTTAAAGCTCAAACACTGGATATCACTGTGCTTGGTTGTGTGTGTGTGTGTGTGTGTTGTGTGTGTGTGTCTGTCTGCTCTCAGTTTAATGGTTCAGAGTATCAATGGTATTCTCTCTGATGATGAGTAACTACATACCAAGTTACTAACTGCTGCAGTCCCCTGCTCAACAATTAACCCAATGAGTGCTCTCTCTCTCTCTCTCTCTCTCTCTCTGTCTCTCTCTCTCTCTCTCTCTCTCTCTCACACAACACACACACACACTCACACACTCCTTAGCTCTACTCCTCCAGTGTGAAGCTGCAGGTTTGAATAAAGATGTGAAACAGGTCAGAAACTGAAGTGATGATGTGACCTGAGGCTGATGCTGGGATCCACCACCATTTCAATAACTATCAATAACTATTAAATAACTATCAGGTTCTGTATGATGACATAAGGACTTTCAGTGAAGTGATGGGCAGCGGCCACTTGCTGAATCTGTGCCACAGATCTCATCTCATTCACCCCTGCAAGCTGATACACAGTCCAGTTTGTGTGGAGGGAGTTGCAGCTGTAGTGTCAGGTTGTGGAGGAGATGCCGTAGGAGAAGCTGCAGCTGAAGCAGTGGGAGAGAGATCAGGTGAGGCTGTGTCAAACCTGTTGTAGAACAGGTTGAACGGTTTGGCCTTGTCCATATCATCTGATGTTGCCTGGATGTTCTTCTCTTTATAGCCAGTGACGGTCCTCATCCCCTTCCACACCTCTCTGGTGTTGTTGTGCTGCAGCTTCCTCTCTACTTTCTTTTTGTAGTCCTCCTTCACCTGCCTTAATCTCCTCTTCAGCTAATGTTGCACACACCTGAGCTCCTCCCTGTCTCCATCTCTGAAGGCCTCCTTTTTCTGGTTGAGGAGGGTCTTGATGTTACTAGTGATCCAGGGTTTGTTGTTTGGAAAGCAGTGTACAGTCCTTACATTACATTACAGTGTCCATACAGGAGTTAATTTAGTCATTGATATATTCAATCACTCTATCAAGGTCAGGGTCCTTGCTGTTATCATTTTCCTGTGACTCCAACAGTACATTCCAATCTGTGTGCTCAAAACAGTCTTTTAGACACTCACTGGCCTCCGGGGTCCAGTTCCAGAATGAGCGGGGGGTTGCACCCTGCCTCAGTACACAGGGCTCGTAGAAAGGCAGTCAACATACTGAGTGAAGCCAGTCAGATGACAGATGACAGGGTTAAAATCCCCCGCTATTGCAATGAATGCATTGCAGTGCTAGGTCTGTACTCTCGCAACAGTCTTGTGAATGACGTCACACGCGACCGCAGGCTCGGCTCATGGTTGAATGTAAACAACAATGGTGACGTTGTGTGAGAACTCCCTCAGTATATAGTACGGTCTAAGACCAACTACCAACAGTTCAATATCTTGACAGCAGATCTTCTCCTTCACTGTGATGTGACCGGGGTTGCACCATCTATTGTTCACAAGCAGAACTAGTCCTCCACCACAGCTGTGTGCTGTGTGAGTAAAATGTTGGTGGATCATCCAGAGGTGATGTCTACCTTGAGTGAGGTGAACACAGCCTTTGTGTCTGGATTGAGGATTGATCATGGTGGAGACTTCACAGAGTGTATGGATATCACATGTACAACAACAAAGTTCCACACCACAATCACTGATAGTTTGGAGGCCACTCTGCAGAGGTGTTGAAAGACTGACTCATTGTTTTTGGTTGGAATGCAACAGCAGTGCCCTATAATCTCAAATATCGCTGACTGACCGACTGACTGACTGACTGATGATATTTCCACCACTGGTCAGGGGAGTGCCCAGCCGCAGTCTACTGAACCTTTCTGGTTTCCCGGCTGCTCGGGGACTGCAGGGAAGAGGAGGAGCACTTCCAATACACTGAACCTCGCCTCCATTACAGCAAATAAACTATTTTGATTACATGTATCATTATTACTGAAGGAGGCAGAGGAATAACTAAACATAAGACACACCGAGCAGAGAGAGGGAGGGAGAGAGAGAAGTCATTGGTAACGAGGCTTCGTACTAACGACTATGACCAACTCTATATATCAAACAGAGGGAGTTAGATGTAAAGACCTGCCCGTAATAAAAGTCTGTTAGGTTCTGGAGTTGAAGTAAATAAAGACTAAACTATTGTGGATCCAGTGGAAGGCTGTGGTCTGTGTCAGAGACTGAATTAGAAAGATATTGTGTCTCAGGCCCCGGTGGATCACCTGGTAGAGCGCCTGACATTTGGTCATTTAGTCCTTGACCTAGCGGTTCAGGTTCGAATCCAGACTGTAGCTCTTTGCTGTGTGTTGTCCTCTCTCTCTCTTTCTCTCTCTCTCACGATGATAATAAAGGCAGAAGTCTAAAACAATAATTAAAAATAAAGAAAGATCGTCTCTTCTAGCTTTCTCTCTGAGTGATCATGTTACAATAAATCCAGCTGAAATCACAGCTCAGTCTTTGTCTTTCATTTATATGTTTCAAGATTCGACCATAGGTCCAGACATGGACTAGGTTCTGACCTAGTCTTGTTTTTAACACATCCATATGTTGTTCCCTCATCTCGCCGTAGCTCCAACCCATTTTTCCAAATCTGGATCAATTATCTCCAAGATGAACCAAAACATCATGTTTTCATATATTTGTTCAGAAACCTCAGAGGAGCAGGAGAACTGTCTTTATCATAGACATGAACTGAATTTAAAGCTCAAACACTGGATATCACTGTGCTTGCGTGTGTGTGTGTGTGTGTGTGTGTGTGTGTGTCTGTCTGCTCTCAGTTTAATGGTTCAGAGTATCAATGGTATTCTCTCTGATGATGAGTAACTACATACCAAGTTACTAACTGCTGCAGTCCCCTGCTCAACAATTAACCCAATGAGTGCTCTCTCTCTCTCTCTCACACACACACACACACACACTCACACACTCCTTAGCTCTACTCCTCCAGTGTGAAGCTGCAGGTTTGAATAAAGATGTGAAACAGGTCAGAAACTGAAGTGATGATGTGACCTGAGGCTGATGCTGGGATCCACCACCATTCAATAACTATCAATAACTATTAATAACTATCAGGTTCTGTATGATGACATAAGGACTTTCAGTGAAGTGATGGGCAGCGGCCACTTGCTGAATCTGTGCCACAGATCTCACTCTCATTCACCCCTGCAGCTGATACACAGTCCAGTCCAGCTCTGCCTCTCCACTGTTTGTGTTTTTTTAATGCAAGGATCATTAAAGAGTTAACACAGCAGGAAACACAAGGAGTTCAAATCAGATAACTGTCTAAAACACAGGAACATAAATCTGAGGAACATGGAGCGGCGGGTGATTTTTGCTCAGTGGATCAAATAACGGTGGTCGCGTGTTCTAAGCGTGTGTGGAATGTAAGTCGACCAACAGAGATGACCTTTGGTACTGTAGACACACACAATACTTTGCAACTGGCATGACGCCATCAACACACTCAGTCATGTCCAAACGCACACACCTCAAACATAATGTGCTGCTGGCACAGAGCCTGACTCCAGTATGATTTAACTAACAGCTATAATTAATAACCAGTCCAACCAGTTCCCACAGAGAACAGCAGACTGGATTACACACAAACATCTGAACTGTTAAATCTGATATCAGCTCTGAGATTCCAGACCAGATCCAGCCCGGATCCTGTGTCGGGCCACGCCCCCTTCCTGACTCACCACAAACATGTAGGATTTAGTGTAATTGGAGATGTAATTGGGGGCGAGGCCATTTAAAGCTTTAAAAGTCAACTATAAAATTTTAAAATCAATCTGAAATCTAATAGGGAGTCAAAAGGGAGGTAAGTACTGGAGTCATGTGATTGGCCTGGCTGATACCTGAATAAAGTGCATTACAATAATCAAGTCAAGAAAAGATAAATGCAAGTATGACTTTTTATAAATCAGTGATTGATAGAAATAATCTGATTTTAGAAGTGATCCTGAGTTGCTAGAAACAAGACTGAACCACATGTTTGACTTGATTATCAAAACTTAGATTGGCATCAAATATATGACCCCTGGCCTCCTCGCAGCCGACTTAATATAATTAGAGAGGTCACCAAGGTTTGCACTGAGAGAGCTGATTTGTGTGGCCAAACAGAATTACTTCAGTTTTATTATAATAATGTTGGCATATCCAGGATTTAATATAGACAGGCAAGAGGTAAGCCCCGTCAGCTTTAGAGGAATAAATAGAACTGGGAGTCATCAGCATTGTAATGATGATGATTCTGAATAACCTGGCTAAGTGGCAGCATGTAAATTGAGAACAGAATCGGGCCAAGAATGGAGCCTTGGGGAACACCCCATCTTAAATTTGTGATACATGGTACAGCTCTGAGGCTGGATGGAAAAAGCAGCTTTTAATGTTATTTTCAGATGAATGAGTGACTGGTCTTCACATGTTGTTTGATTTGCTGTTTTCTAGTGATAAACTGGCTGACTGTACTAAGTCCTGTACTGAAACATGCAGTAATGCTATGTACTCACAGGTATAAAACTGTGCTGTGTTTCTTTGACTTATGGTATAAATAGTAATGTTGGATCATGTTCAGAAGCCGCGTATTATTTGAATGAATGAAGCAACACATTTATTAGTAGCACTAGGTGATTGAGATGGATGGTGGATTAGAAAACACACGACTGTGACATCAAAGACCAGGGTCAAATCCAGAGTCCTGTTCGTGGTTTGGACCATTGGTTCTCAAAAGTTTCCACGGCAAGGATCCCAAACTGATACAAATTAAACCATGGCCCTTCATCTGATCAGTATTTTGCTTTTAAATGTTTAATTACAGAAAGTGTTTGAACCATGACCAAAATAGTCACATTCTGTCATTGTATTACTTATGAATGGAGTTATACTGAAAATAAATTATTCCCCTTTTTGCTGGGGACCCCCAGAACCAGATCCCCGCATCCAACTTTGAGAACCACTGGTTCAGACAACAACAGCTCTTTGATTAAGGTCAATGAAAGATGGAGGTTTGGGTTAAATGTAAACAGGTTGTGTCTGAATTTGTTCTGTATTAAACCAGACCAGGATCTTTCCCTGACCTGAACCTTCTGTGAGAGTCTGAACAGAACCAGAAACCAGTTTCATGAAGCTGGAGTCACTACAGAAGGTGTTGTTCTGAGGGATCAGATATTCTATTGGAAAGCAAACAGACTATCTGTGAATATTTTACTGATATGGTACTGATTTCAATGTATTTGTGACTTGTCAGATCCATAAATTATATAAACATTTCTTCATGATGTCAATAGAAACATGATCTGGTCACAATTATATTTCCTACAAAACGTATTTGCTGTTAGTAAAAGAAACAGTTTAGTTGTATATAATCATAATTTCTAGGAGACAGGGCCACTCTATGACATTCATTATGACCTGAGCGGAAAACTGTTATTTTTTGTTGTTGCTATGACAGTTGTGCCAGCACCAAGCGTCAGGTACATCCACCATCAAGAGTTACTGCAATGCGTACATGTGTGCAATATGTAAGAGTTCTCTATCTCTAAGCTGACAGGCCAGCTAACAATCAGTTAGCTATTAGTCTCCACAGTTTATTAAAAACTGTACTATGCCAACCATGTCTGACACCTCTCAAATCTAAAGACCACATGTCATAGGTCACAGAGTTTTTAGTCTAACGCTAGATTTTGCAAGACTAGATTCTTTTGAGATTATTTCCCATCATGCTCCTGGTGGAAGTTTACAGGAAGAAAAAACATTTTTTTCCAGTTTTTGACTTCTAACTTATTATTATTATTATTATTATTATTATTATTATTATTATTATTATTATTATTATTAATATCATATAAAGTTTTAGCTCAGCACTATAATTGTCATGATCTGCCCCTAAAATAACTTGAATTTATTTATGATTTCCTGTTTTATTTTGAAATTGTCTTCCTTGTGTCCAGTTACCCTTGCCTCCTCATGTATTTAATGCTGGCCTTACACTGAAATACTCATATTCTGGTGCCTACCTGGAGTCTCCTCCATTCTCACTATCAGCTGGTTCGCTGCTTTGCGTTTGGTGCTGGAGAAGTCATTGACGTCACTATCTGCATCAGCCAAGACTAAAAACTGATAATATTGAACATGTTGGAATTTATTGGAATGCCAAGACAAAAAAAAAAGACTAACTGAAGACAGCTCAGAGGATCACCTGACAGCAAACGATCAAGATGAAGGCAGCCCACTACAACTCTAGAAAAACTCTGATGATTATTTTATTGGAAACCTATCTGTGATACTGAAATCACTTGTAAAGTTGTTTGATGTGATGCCGGCTAGTCTTACATCCTCCTGCCTCCTGACTGTGTGTAAACCAGGTCTCTGTTTGGATCAGTTTCCACTCTGGAACAGATTGAAGCTTCAACAGCGTCCTCCATATTGGTCTCTCAGCTCAGCTCCGTGAAGATGGTTTGTTATTAGTCAACAGGAAAGATTTGCAGGTCAAAGTTTGTAAAGGTTGAACTTGATGAGAACATTTTGCATATATTCACTTCATCCCTGTGAGTTAATTCAATAATTGCGATGATTCCGGTGAGATTAATTGAATTCACTACAAAAATCAGCTGTTTATCTTCTAGTGTGACAAGATCTGATCAACGGTCAAACAAATGAGGAAGTAGAGGTGAGTGGAGAGGACACAGAATGTGATCTGAATAGAGCGGTGAGTATAACATGACTTGTATTAGGGAGACTCACATCTTAATAAAGACACTGAGACTCAGGTATTATCTGAATATCAGCTTTTATTCATTTATGACAGCTCTGTTTTAACTGTATGTTGAGACGAATCAAAGAAGTAACACAGTGTAAACACAGTGTAAAAATACCAACAAGTCCATATGAGCATGTCGGTTGTTTGTTCCTACCCTCAAATATGACCCAGAGGAGTGTTTTCCTGAAATAGCACCCCTATCGGCGGCATGCATACCGGACCTCGGTTGTCATGATTACCGTATTAAACACACGACTTTACCAAGAGCGGCGTACCAAACGTTGCCCTGGTTACTATAATAATGGTTGGTTAGGCTAAGGTTAGGTTTAGGAACATAAACTACTTGGTTAGGTTAAGGAAAAGATGGTGATTTGGGTTAAAAGAAGTACTTCCTCAACATCAGACAATCTTTGTTGTCATGGTTACAATAATAACGATGAATGGTCATGGATAATAGAAACACTATAAACTACTGCTTTCACATAGGAATGGAATACCACTGTCCTGTTTCATATTCATCCATCCACCACAACCTCCTCCTGATGTGGACTTTGTCTCTCTTTATACTATGTCACTGCACTTTTCCCTTTGCTCCTGTCATCATTACTATGACCACTAGATTTCGCCTACCAACAAAACTAACTATGGGTCATAATAACCTGCTCATTTTTCAGAGGAGGACAGTCTCAAAATTACAGAAGTATTATCAGAAAAATGCACTTACTGTATACCTACAATACATACTATACTGTCTACACACACACACACACACACACACACACAAACACACACACACACACACACACACACACACAACTTCAATAAGCAACACAATAAGCTGTAATTCATCTTTTTTTTGTTGCACACGCAAACACTTAAAGTGCTTTAATAAACTTTAATACATTTTCCCATTGATCCAACCCTGCACACACACACATGCATACACACGCAGGCACGCACGCACACACACACGAGCACGCACACAGTGAGTAGCAGCAGGAAATTCGACTGGAAATGATGGATGATGCTCTGAGCTTTGACTAATTAGAGTTTATATTAATAGCTCAAGTATTTTTTTCAAGCCTCCTGTTTTGTTTTTGTATCTCATGGATTATTTATTTCTCCTCTTCTTTTTGCCTCTGTCTTTATTTCATTTTAACACCATCGTTATAATTTGCTCATTAAATACAGTTAACATTTTAAACCAGAGTGTTTCTACCTTTATAACCAAGATCAGAAACTATTTGATCCAGAAACATCTACATTTAATCATATTTCATGTTTATTTACATTGTGATGTAAAGAGTCTGCAGGTATGAGCAGTTTCCTGTACAAGACTTGAGACCACTGAACAATGAGAGACAGAGGAGAAATAGTGAAATAACTGAGTAATCGACAGAGGGATGAAGACATGATGATGATGAGGGAGAATTATTCTGGAGCGTGCCGGTCAGTGAGAGGAGGACTGGATTAGTCTGAGATTAAAGCTCAGCTTCAGGACTGAAACCTGATCCAGCAGAGAAGAAGTGGTTTGGTTTCAATGGTTTCTGTTGGAGAAACAATAACAGGTTCATTCAAACCTACAGAGCCTCAGATACACTGTACTGTCTGACCTGCTGTAAACCTGCAGCAGCGGGAGCCTGGTCCTCCACAACATGACCCTGATGCTTCTGGTTATTATTATTATACAAAATATTCAACCATCATGAATGATGTTCTACATATCAACCCAAACGTCAGTGCCAGCAAATGATTAACCATTCAAATTTAAATGAGAGAGCCACAACATTTCACTGGACGTCTCATGACGAGTTCAACTTCTCTTATATCACATGAACATTGATGATGTTGCAGCTGAAGAACCATCAGGAGGTTCTGTGGTTCACTGAGGAGCTCCGAGACCCAAACTGTTCAGCTTCACAAATGTTCAACAACGTTTTAAGATCCGATTTTGCATCTTTATGAAGATTTTTTAAGAATGTATGCAGACCACAAAAAATATATGTGGATATGGATCTTATCAGTGACAGGTGAATGTCTCAACATACACACCTGGGAGATGATGATGTGTGATGTACACTGATATCTCCTGACTTAATGGGTCAGATGATTAAACCATTTAAACACAAAGTGGATTCTGGGATATTGAGGCCTGACAGGGGCAAAAGACAGCTGGATTTCTCTGAGACTGGATCAGGATCTGTCACCACACTATGACATAAAAATAAAGGGACAAACACAAGGGGAGAAAGACACAAAAGTAACATTTACTTAAACCTAGAGGCTGAACACTCCTACAGTCAGAGGCCTGAAGGCCAAAAGGATCAGGGGGCTCTGTACCAAAGCCTCTGTATGAAGTTACTGTTAACATTTCTTGTTGGAAAATCAGACAAACAAACACAAAGAGACAGCTCCATTGTCTTTGAACATAGACCTTGAAAATAAAATGCACATTTCTCACAATAGATGTTATCAAAATATATTTTAATGGTGTAACTGTCTTCAAATATTTCATTTTCCACTGAGAATAAAAGGATAAGCAGCATTTTGCTTGAGGCTCTCACTGCAGGCGCACTGATCGCTTGTGTTTCTGTACATTAATATATCATGCATGAAATACGATTAGAGATATCATAAGATATCATAGGAACCATTTCATGAGAATACGTTGTTATCAGTAGAGGGTCAGAAACAGCCCACATGACTGTCTTCTCCTCTGTCATCTCTTTGTTGTGGTTAAGTTCAGACAAAGATCAGGAGAGACAAGGAAACATGGCTGAGACAGAAACAGCTGTGTTGAACATAAAGATCAGATGGTTTGTGCTTCATCTCCTGGAAAGGAAAGTCATCCTCATGGTGTCCATCAGCTGACTTACTCTGTGTTTTCTCCTGACAGTGGAAGCTGTGCTGTGTGAACATGTCTCCCAGACTCTGAGGTTATCCTGCCTGTCAGCTGATTTAATCTCCCTCAATGAAACCAAACGATCAGCTTTCACACAAAGCTGCACTTTTCAGGAATTAGCAGAAGGATTAAGGAAGAAAAAACGACTCAACGCCCCATCGACGCCTATATATCCTGAAACATTACAATAGGTTTGAAATGGACAGAGAGGGTCAGTACAGAGAGGACTACACCTCAGTTTAAGAGTTTATAACAGAGACACTCTTTACCTCAAGTACTCGGAATTCTGTTTAATAGTCTTTTTCCTTCTGTTCAGGCAGCCACTGGTTTCAGTTCATGTCTATGAAAACAAACACCAGTTTGGTGCTGGAGAAGTCATTGACTTCACTATCTGCATCAGCCAAGGCTAAAAACTTATAATAATATTGAACATGTTGGATTTTATTGAACGTCAAGACAATAAAAAAGACTAACTGAAGACAGCTCAAATGATCAAGATGAAGGCAGCCCACCACAACTCTAGGACACTGTGTCCTGTCCGCACCTGATCCAGATTTTTGATCTCTGTCTGTCATGTGTGCAGGTGCAGCCTCAGCCCAGGTTTTAAAATAAATAGGATAAACAGTGTAATGATAGAGGAACCCTGAAATGACACTGACTTTGAGAGCGCTGTGGGTAGTTCAGAGGTCCTGGGAGATTTTAGATTTTACAACCAAAACACTCGTCCTGTTTAAACTTCAACAGTCACAGAGGAGTGACACAACATGTGAGGCCTGTTGATGGATTCATGTCAAAGAGGTGGTAAAATATTACTAAATGCACCTTTAACAGGACACACCTGGAGTCAGATGCATAAAGCTCTGTGTAGATTCCTGACTAAAACTATGTGACGCACAAAACCAGAAATATTCATACACATTCTTTTCATCAGATTTAAAAAGCTGAGCGTTCGCATGGTTCTGCTTTATAACTCTCACTCATGGAGAAATTGGGCGCATGTGCCTAATTTCCACTCCCACAATTAACCATAAATGGATGAAGACACTCCCTTAATCCATCAGTTTGTATAAAAACACTGTCTGTGCCACAAGTGATCAGACAGAGAAGAAAGACGAGGAAGAAGAAGTTCACTGATTGTGAAACTGAGGGAAAAACATGCATCAGTTTACTTTAGTACAATCACTCTGATGTAAAGTCCTGTTTTACTCTCAACTTCATGTAATGGGAAGCTCCGTGAAGTTGGTTATTTAATTTTATGTTAAATTATGTGTCTCTGCTTATTTAGTATTTTCTCTGTAACTTGGATCACTTTGGAAACCGTGCGTTCACATGGTCAAAGGAATGAGTGAGGTGACACATCCTGTCTTTATAAAGACCAATTTATTTGCAGGAAATGGCGTCTGCATGGTTTTTCTGTGTACACATCATCTATGCATCTGGCCCCTGGTATCTTGTGTTGCAGTGTTGACATCCTGATTTCATGTTGGAAGAATGAAGAGGAGAGAGGGAGCATGATAACAGGTCTGCAGAGACCAGGACGAGAGGAGAACAGGGTTAAAGATGTGCTGGAGGTTGGGGAGAAAATGGATATTCAGGTTTTTGAAACTAATTACAAGATTGTGTAATGGATGATTAAAGCCAGAAGCAGAAGGATGCAGTGATGTAGCATAATGTATAATCTACGTAAACTCCAGCACTGATCCACAAGCATGAGGTCGGACTCATTTTACAGACATCACAGCACACTCTTGCACTAGGTCTGGACCTGGTCTTGTTTCTCTTCCTCCTCCCCCCTCCCTCAGTGATGATGGAGATGTTGTTAACCTGCTGCTCATCTTCTTCTCCACAACAATAAAAGAGACTGATGGTCAGTGAGAGGCTTCAGCTCTGAGAAGGAACCAGGTTTAACTGATTGTTATGGCCATAGTCTGTCCACTGAGAGCGGAGACAGTAACTGCTGGTTGTCATGGTAATGTGGAGGCCTGATGCTGTAGATAAACAAGGAGATTGATCACTCACTTTTAAATATCAGTCAAGCAATAAAGATTATTTATTACCACTTCAGTTTGTAGGAGTTCCATTCATACAGGGTTATTCTAAAGACACAGTTTTAGTGATGAACCTACAGAGAATTATCAGCAGACTCTGCAGCTCCACTCGTCTTTACCTGCTGAGCAGACAGACTCAGTCAGAGAGCAGCTGGTCAACATAGCTGAGCGTTTAGCAGCTAAAGAGGAGCTGGTGGAGATCAAACACAGAGCTAGAAGAGAGGGGATGCTGGACTTGTAATGATGTCGTCCACACAATGATATCGTCCACACACAAAATATTTTTGAACACTTCAGACAGTGTGAGGAATTCTATCTGGGCATCAAGATCTTCTACTTTTGCTGTGCAGTGACTTCTTCAGGCCCTACAGGTGTCGCATTAGATCTCCACTCCCCACTCTGCAGGATTTATACGTTACCTCCTTCATGCCATTAAGCTCTGAACCGTAGCCGGGGGCGCTCAGGTTGTTTGTCCTGGCTCATTACTTAGCTAGTAAGGAGCTTTCAGTCCAGACCACACTGTTGAAGAATGATGAGGTGTTTTAAGTAGCGTTCAGAATCACTTTATTCCTTTTCTGGCAGCAAACACACTTACTGGACCTTCAACACTTTCATGTCCCTATCCTAAGCTTAGACACTTTAAAAAAATATTTTTTGAAGGGGTTATGCCTTTATTAGAGCAGCAGTGAGAGAGAGACAGGAAGTTTGGGGGTGAGAGAGAGGGGGGATGACATGCAGCAAAGGGCTGAAGGTCAGATTCGAGCCCAGGCTGCTGCAGCAAGGATCAAGTCCTAATAGTATGTGCTCTACCAGGCGAGCCACTGAGCTTACACACTTTTTACTGACTACCTGTAACTTGTAGTTTTACTGTCACCAACAAAAGAGGGAGATATACTTCTCATAACACCTCTCAGACTTTCAGACTTGAGGATGATGAACTCTGACCTCTGAACATCCTTGGACTTATCTTGTACATTCTCCGACTCTTTTGCATAGCCCTGGACATTTACATATTTGCCCTTGAACATTTTATTGTATAGTATCAGTCAAAACTGTGATGTTTGTACATTTTATTTTTTTTAAATTAGTGAAAAGATGCAGTCCATCAACACCTGATATACAGTATAAGCCTTTTTATAGCCCACTTATATATATATTTTTATTTTATCCTTCATATTCCTTTTTCTAATTCTTATTCCTCTTATTTTTACTGGACTTCTAAGTATTATTATTTCCCTGAACATATTGTTTGTGTATGTGATAAATAAATCCACTGAATCTTGAGTATGATAAGGTCATTTTATGAAAAGCTGTCCATTGTTCTGGGTATGAAATCAAACTTCATTTAATGTGAGAAATGCAGGTTTAAATTACTGAGTGAAAATAAATGAATTAAACTAAAGTGAAGTATCCCTGACACTAATCAAAAATGTCCTCAGTCTCTAAACATGTACTCACACTGGTCCTCACAAGGACACAAACACAGAGCACACACACACTCAGGGTGGTGCAGGTTCAATGGTGAACAGTGACACCTGCTGATCCACTCTCAGCTGTGGTCACCTGTGATCACCAGGAAGGGCCTGGATTTTGAAAATAAAACTCCTCTGACTCTGACTTATTCTGTAGTTAACTCCTATGATGCAGTTTTTTACTGACATTAAGTCAGTCAGTGAACCAGGAGCAGGGATCAGCTGAGAGTGATAACAAACGTCCACCACAACCTATAACAGGAAGTGTCACCTCAGAGAGTTCCACAATAAAGCAATAAAAACATCTCTAATTTCCTGTCTGCAGCTTGAACATGAACACAACCTCAGCCACATGTTTTGATATAAAGTATGAACTAACATCAGTAAACAGGTGTCAGGACAGAAGGCATGTGTGTGACCTGATGTTGCAGTAAACTGTGAGACACACTTGGGAACAGTGTTTTTTATTCGTACTGGAAAATGAGGGAGGAGATGAAAGGCCTGCATCAAAAAAACTGGAACTGAATTTCACTGGCAACAGAGTTTCATCCCCATTCCCCCAAAACCACAAACTCACAGATAGACAACAACATTTCATAGGGTGTCAACTGACTTGAATCAGCTGACTTTGTCATTTCCTACACTTCCCAGAATCCATCTTATCCAAACAGATCTTTACGTTACATGAAAACATCATGAGGTGGAGGAAAGATATGAGAGAGGACTGAGAATTAAACTGACAGCACCTTTAAAAACAAATCTTTATTCATCAAAAAATAAAATCTCACAGCAGGTCTGAGCACAGAGCAGTAACTGTGTAACTAAAGTCAGTTTGACCTACAAATAATTTTGAAAAGGTCTGAGCTTAAGGTGTAAAATGAATCAAACATTTATCAGCGTTTTGTTTGTGTCATGAAACAAGGTTGACATCATTATTAAATTCATGAAGTTTCACAGCCCATGTCTCCCCCTCAGTTTTTTTTATAAAGATACTTTTTCAGATGTCTAGTTCCTGTCAGGTGCACAGTCACCACTGAAGCCTGATGAGCATAATAAAGAGTGACAGCCACAGTCTGAGATGTGTAGTTTTCAGTTTGTCCATCCATCTGTCTCATTCTTTTGGACACAATATCTCAATAACACCTTGACAGAACAAATTTGCCACTGATAAGATGGTCAAAGGTCAAAGGTCGACTTGGTGGTCAAAGGTCAAAGGTCGAGGTCACAGTGACCTCACAAAATGTGGTTTTGCCCTTGTGAACACAATATTCCTCATACGCTTTAAAGGTATTTCATCAAATTTGACAAAGCACACAAATGGTTAATAATCTATATGACCCTGGATAAACAGGGATGTAACCTGAGTGGCGGAGGCAGACAACCATCAGGCAGTCATTCTAGTTCTGATTTTGGATACAGGTATGGGGACACACATCAGTCTGCCTGTTAAACTACACTGTGTGACCAGTCCTTTAATCTTGCAAATTATCGACAATATTGTTTCACTTTGTGTTCAGTGCATCACTCATTTAAGAGCACAAACTTTCCCTGTGGCTTAGTGAATCATCTCCTTGGTTTGTGGTTTTATTTGCTGTTAATAATAATAAAAAATGATTATTTTACCTTCATTAGATTAAAAACAAAGATTCCTGCTAAGAATTAAATGATGGATACTTATGTCACATGCTTTAAATCTAAACACCTGGACAACCATGATGCCCTCTCATCTGCTGTTAATATAAACTCTGCATTTCCTCTGTTTTCATATAAATCATTTCATGCCACTTTATTTGTTCCCTCTCACTGTGAAACACAGTCTGTATGAAGTGTAGAGTTTCATCACCAGCTATTTAAAAAGCAGAAGTAGAATCAATCAGTCAATAAATCAATCAATAAGTGAAGGGACTGTAAACTGTGAATGATTTTTATGGTGCTGATCTCTGTTCTTTAGTTTTAGCTTTTATATTTTACAGTATGTTTTATGCCTGAACATTTCCAGTTATCAAACATCAGTGTTTAAACACATTTCTCTGTCAGGAGGGAAATCACAGCTCTGATGGATTTCTCTGTTTGATTGTTCAACACTTGTTTTACTAACATGAAGCATCAGTCTGTGGATCTGATATGAGGACTGACACTAACACCTGTCTGAGATCAGAGCTGCTGACGTCACCAAACTGCAACAGTTTCATGTTGTTGTTTGTTTGGTGAGTTCAGCTGAAACATTTACAACTTAAAATCCAACAAGCTGTGTGTGAGTGTGTGTGTGTGTGTGTGTGTGAGGGTGTGTGTGAGGCACAGGTTTCCCTCTCCTCTTGAACCAGACCAAAATGTAACCTGTGAGATCAGTTTGAGAGGAGGGGTGGAAATATTGGTTGTTTATATTCATGTTGTAAAACTCATTAAATCCAGTCCATACTTGGACCACATGACCACACATCATAATTGCTGACATGCTGATCACAGCTGGTTGATAATAATAGATTATCCTGTGATACAGAATAACATCATTAAAAGTACAAGCTGAAGAACAGTTTATTAAATCAGGATCTGAGCTGACAGGAAGTGAGACTTGTCTCTGCCCTCGACTGCCTCTACTTTCCAGGTGACGCACAGATCATCTGGAAGCAGTCTGTTAGCAGCCATGATGATGATGATCATCATTTAGTAAAGTGAACAGAATATTAATTTAGCATTAAGTACGTTTAATTCATTTATTTTATTTTAGTCAACTTTGGTGTCATATTTAAACAGCAACTAAATTCAGATGAAGGTTGAATGATGTCAGGTCAAATCAATGCATCTTTATGTCATACATGCAACCTAAGAAGAACCCTGTTGAAATGGCTCTTATTACATCACTGTCCGTTTCAGGACCTCATCTGAGGCAGAACTAACATGCATAAATTAATTTTCAAAAACCAAAAAACAAAAGGACCCTACACAAGCAGATTAGACAGATTAGACCAGCAAACTGGTCTAGTCTCAGTTACTGGGAATTAAGCTGAACTGTGTAAACCTGTAACCAACCAAACAGCCGGAGCTTAATTTATAATTTAAAAATGAAAAAATCTTAAAGTTGTCATTTGTTTTAAAACCAAAACGGAAAAAAACTTTTCATTGTCAGAATGAAAAAGTGAAAAACCAGTCAATCAGTCACACTTAACTGTCTTATATCAACCTTCTAACATTACCCTGGTATAGATCCTGTGCTTGCTTAATCTTACACTTTTACATCCTCTTTGCTTTGTTTTTTTTAAAACTTTTTTACACTTCACTTCCTCGTCCTCTGTCCACCGTTCTACTGTCTTTACCATATGAGAAATGAATTTGCACAAACTAAAATTGGACTGTTTTTTGATTTGGTCTTCTGGCTTTTTGTTTGGAGACAAACAACAAACAGACAATTTGATTTTATTTCTAGTTTAGAATTAAAAATCCAACAAAATACTGATAAAAGGGGTTGCCAAAAACAGACAACATTTTTGATTGTTCTTTTGTTATTTTTGATTCTGACACCGTTTTGATTTTAAAACAAATAACAGATTTATGTTCTTCTCGTTTTTAAATTATACAATGAATTACGGATTATCCGATGATACCCAGACCGCTTTTGCAGTAACATCAATGAAATTGACTGTGACATGAAACAGAACAGATGTTGAAACACACTGAACTGTCTCATTAGTAATAAAAATCACACTTAGCTCAGTTCCAGCTTCAGGTGTCAGATATAAAACAAGTCATTAAAGAGATGTTTTCTATTAAAGGACATTGTTGTACTGTTCAGTGTTCATGCTGCGTCCATGTCTGAGCTGAGATGATAGCTAACGTAGCTGCTAACAGAGAAGACAGATTGTTAATGTGTTAGTGCTACTGTTCATCTAATAAGCCCCGCCTCCACCGCAGCATCACCTGTAGGCTCTAACTTGGTATTGTTGCACCCCGTCCCTGCTTCCTCGGCTCAGTGTTTCTGTGTGGGGATAAATAGGTCAAAGTCACCAACATTGAACAACACTGTACACATTATCTAGTCCCACAATAATTGATTCCTACAAAAAAAAATCTTTGAGTTTCTGGTGTGCACCAGAAACCTTCACGTGCTCACGAGAAAGTATCACGTGCGCACGTGAAAGTTTCACGTGCTCACCAGAAACTTTTGTGTGCGCATGTGAAAGTAGGCTTATTTATGGGAGGCCAATTTGGGTGAAACACCATGAAATGAACACCTACACATCAAATTGACCACATACACAATGAAAACTTCACATGCACACCAAAACATGCATATACACACTGTGCATTTACACACCTCACCATCTTAACACAGCGTGATACAGACTGCTTGTGTGTGTTAATGTACTGACTTCTGGACACATATGTGCTCATTGCGCTGGCACAGAGCGCTGTCCGTGTGTTTTCTGAGTGTGGACGCATATTTTGCAGCGCACCCAGAAGTTGTTTCAGTGTAACAGGAAAGCACCTGAAACGCAAGTGAGGAATTTTAACAGCTACTACTGGTTTCACCTCTTCAAAACAAGTATTCTCCTATGAGTCTTGAATTTCAACGAGAAGTCAGTCGTATTTCGTCAGTCAGCAAGTCATTGCATTTTGTAGATTATAAAGTGAAGTATAGTAGCTTTCATTAGCAGACAGAAAAATCAAGTGGGGTGTAAATGCGCAGTGTGTGTGCAGCCCCTTAGGGACTCCATAAATTCCAGAGTAACTGGCTGAACTGATATTCTCCTCTCCTCCTAACAGAGTGAATCCTGATGGTTTTTGTCAGGCCTTAGGCTTTCATCAACACAGTTTTCCACCTTTCTGATGTGACTTGAACGCAGCATCATTTAAAGTTTTTATAAAAGTCTCAAGGGAATCATCTGCTACTGTTGCTTGTGTTTTTCACCATCGTCCTTCTCACAGGTGGGGTGGGCGGAGTCAGGGACTGGGTCTGAGGCTGGGACAGGTATGGGGCCGGGGTTAGGAGTTGAGAATGTGTCATGAGTGGAGTCTGGAGTTGGGGTAAGGTCTGTTTCTGGAACAGGGTCTGACCGAATCTCAGTCCTATCATGTGTCAACTCCTTCATCTCTGTCTCCACTGTAAGCTCCACCCCTCTGTTTTCCACCTGGCCAACAAACCCAGCGCACCCTGAGCAGCTCCTGCTGTGCTGTGACCCCTCCTCCCTGCATGTATCCCCCCTCTTCACCCTGCCCCTGGCCCTCCCTCCATGTCTGTCTCTGCGGCTCTGATTGGCTGCAGCCCATCTATTTCTGCGGGTCTGATAGTTTCTGTCCCTCTGGTTCTGGTTCTGGTTCTGATTCCGTTGAACTCTCTGCAGTGCCAGTGCAGCCAGGTCTGAGTGAGATGATGTGCTGTCGATCAACCTCCTGCCCATAGCGAGTGGCCGGACGGGCAGTGCCAGCCTCAGCCGCAGCCAGAATCGTGAACGCTGCGGTTCAGATTGACTCCCTCGCCACTTCACCGTGCTGACAGAGGCCTGGTGGAGTTGGGCCACCTCCACACAAGGCAGCTTACTGGCTGAGCGGTAAACAACAGCCACGATGGAGGCCTGGTGGCCATGTTGTAGGTACAGACCGAGACGACACTCCAGGAGGCTGAAGCTTTTTTCTTTCAGGAAGTCGGGGCTGAGGACGAACAGGAGGCGGCGGCTCCGCTGCATCGACTGCAGGATGGCCTCTGATAGGTCTGACAGAGGACAGACGGGAAGAGGAAACAACCACTGATAAAATATCAGCGGACAAGAGATTGAACACAAATTCATGTGTTTATTGACCACAAACCATTTCACATACTGTGGCTTCCAAAAAGCCCAGCATCAGTTTTTAGCCATGCTATTCAGTGATGTCAGAGTTCAACGCTTTGGTCCAGGCTGAAACATCTCAACAAGTTTTGGACTATTAAACCCAAAACAAACCATTTGAAGACCCTCAGGATAAAGGGTCCCACCACTACATGAAACCCAATCTTAACTTTCACTCTTATACCAATTTAAAAGGGACTGATTTGGTTTCAGATCCGCTACATGTGACATATTACAAAAGTAGCTAGCTTAGGCTGCAGTTACCTGGGGTGCCTTTAAGACAAGCAGTCGGGCGTGAGCTTCCACGTTGCAATTTAAATGGGACTGTAGTACTATGAACTCTGGGTAAATAACGACTTTTTTCAGAATTAAAAAAAAAAATGGCTGACCAAGGAACCGCATCCAACTGCTAAGCTCTGTGTACCCCAGCAGAAAATGTTTGTCCACTAGAAGAATTCAACAGCAAGGACGTTTTACTTTGGAAATTCAGAAGAATGAAACAATAAAAAGAAAAAACAGTCTCTGCTGTCTGCCTCTGCTCAAATTATGAGTCATGTTTTCTTGTTTTGTGTTGCTTGGTGCTACTGGTCAGCGCAGGTGTCACTGATTATTACCATAGTAACATTGGTCTTAGGCCTGAATTAGCCTGGGGGTAAGTGTGTAATGTTTTTGTCATTGTTAGTCAGTCTTTATTTTTGTAAACCAGTCTGACATCAGACTGATCTATGAGCAACATGAAGACTGGACCGACACTACAGACCAGTCTGACATGTCTTTGTGAAACTGGCCCCAGGATAAGGCAAAGAAGACAGTGCACCTGAAAACAGGCCACATTAAGATGACATTTATGTTTTTTTGTCAATTTTTTCAAATGGTATGTTTTAGTTTTTGCATAGATGGAAAACTTTAGTAATGAGGACTAAGTAGCTGGTTAGGTAAATATACGTCTAGTTATCTGTCTGTGAATGTTCTCATTCGTCCAGGTCATAGTAATCTCTCTCTTAAATTAAATCGAAGGCAACTGGACTTGTATTTGTCTGTGGAAGACGTTTCGCCTCTTATCCAAGCGGCTTCATCAGTTCATCATGTATTGGTCTCTCTAGTCCGCACTAGTCTGACCAAGAAAATGGAGAAGGACCCCACACACCACATCATGTCCGGAACTCGTTAGACTTTGTAAATAAAATCAAAGGCTTGAAAATGGCACAAGATGAAACCATGGTGTCATACGATGTGACCTCCTTATTCACCTGTATTCCAACCATGGAGGCAGTGGAAACTGTGAGGAATTATTTGAAACAAGATCACACACTACATGACAGAACAAACCTCAAACCAGATCAGATTTGCCAGTTACTGGATTTATGCCTCACAACCACATATTTCCAGTTTAACGGCAATTTCTACAGACAAAAGCACGGCTGTGCTATGGGCTCACCTGTGTCCCCCATTGTGGCCAATCTATACATGGAAATGGTAGAGCGAAAGGCCCTCAACTCCTTCAAGGGAACTCCACCAAGCCATTGGTTTAGGTATGTGGATGACACATGGGTAAAGATTAAAACACAAGATCTACAAGCCTTTACCCAACACATCAACTCAGTGGACAAGAACATCAAATTCACAAGAGAGGATGTCAAAGACAACCACCTACCTTTCCTTGACTGTGATGTCCCCCTTGCTGGGGACAGGAGCCTTCACATTGGAGTATACAGGAAGCCCACGCACACAGACCAATACCTTCTCTTTAACTCACATCATCCACTGGAGCACAAACTGGGTGTTATCAGAACCTTGCAACACAGGGCTGACAACATACCAACCTCCACTCGGGCCCAAGCAGAAGAGCACAAACATCTAAAGGGAGCTCTGAAAACTTGTGGCTATCCGAGTTGGACCTTTGGCAAAACAACAACACGCTCCAGAAAGAATACCAACATGGAGGATGCTGAGAAAATGCAAGATAAACGCAGAAATATAGTCATTCCATACGTGTCTGGGGTCTCAGAGAAACTCCGGAGGATTTTTAACAAACATCAAATCCCTGTATGTTTCAAACCCAGTAACACACTCAGGCAGAAACTGGTACACCCCAAAGACAAAACACCACACAATCAGAAAAGCAACCTGATATATGCGGTCAAATGCAGTGAGGATTGCAATGACCTATATATTGGGGAAACTAAACAACCTTTAAACAAACGTATGGCCCAACACAGGAGGGCAAACTCTTCAGGCCCTGTCTCAGCTGTCTACTCCCACCTAAAGGAAAAGGCACACTCCTTTGAAGACAGCAATGTCAAAATCTTGGACAGGGAGGACAGATGGTTTGAAAGGGGAGTCAAGGAAGCCATCTATGTAAAAGTGGAGAGGCCATCGCTAAACAGGGGAGGTGGTCTGCGACACCATCTATCCCCCATCTACAATGTCGCCCTTTCATCGGTACCCAGGAGGGTCAACAACATAACCTCAGACGACTCTCAACGATCGTCATCCACCAGGGGCTCACCTGACCCTAACGACTGTCGTTCACAGGGGACAACAACAGGGTCACCTGACCCCTAACGACGGTCGTCCACATGAGACCACAACAATGGTCAGGTGAAACCAGTACTTTCACAGGTACTTTGGTGGACCCACCCACAAGAGGTTAAATACCTGGGTCCTTCTCCATTTTCTTGGTCAGACTAGTGCGGACTAGAGAGACCAATACATGATGAACTGATGAAGCCGCTTGGATAAGAGGCGAAACGTCTTCCACAGACAAATACAAGTCCAGTTGCCTTCGATTTAATTTAAGAGAGAGAATACGTCTAGTTAATTTCCCCACCTCTGATGAAGAACACTGCACTTCTGTTTCACCTTAACATCTGGGACTGTCAGGGCTAGTGATCAGCAGATTTTTCATCTAACCCACTAACAGGACATACATTCCTCATATGTGTGTAACGTGGCTGTAAAAAATTTGTCTTGCTAGACTTATTACCTTCCAGACAGCCACTGGTCAAATCCCTTTTTAAGAAAATCAGAACAAAGACTCAAAACATTCATGAATTTTTTGTCAGCTTTTTTTCATACAGTAGAATGTGATAGAAAGCTCAGCAAAGAGGCAGTACATGTAGTATGAGTTAAGATTTTTTTTTAATCATGTTAACATGATCATACTGTGGTGAAGCAAGTGCAGGTGCAGATTAAACTAAATTCTCTATTACCAATTTATTTTAAAATGAAAACTGAATATGGATGTTTATGGACGAGAGAGTTGGAGAGTTTTAGACCTCTAGAAAGAATCTGTTATTTCACATTAAACTTCTAGACAGAAAATAATAATTGTATGAACTATATTTTCATTATATGCATTGTGATCCTAACTGCATGTGTGTGGGTATTTGTGCAAATGGAATGAAAAACAATGATGATGATGACATAGCATTAGAAGAAAAATTCATTTATTGAATAAACAACAAAAAAATGAAATGCTGTAAACTGCTTAAACACATTAAAGCATGACAACGTGCAGGATGTATTCTCCCATTATTATATCCCATAATACTGTTTTTTGAGTGTTAAAGATGAATAGCATATTGCATATTTTCAAAGAAGATTATATCTTACAGTTGATTTATTATTGATATATTGAATGTATAAAAGTGAAAGCAGTGCAATAAAATGAAATAAAAAAATATAGAAGTGCAGAGTAATTGCAACATTTTAAAGTAATGATCAGGCAAGTTTTATTCTGTAAATACTTTTTTTTCTCTAATAAAACTAATATTTGAAAATTGCAGTGCATAGATCCCTCCTCCATGGGTCTGTGTTTCCTCTGTAACATTTTATAGCTGTGGTGTTTTTAAAGTCTGTTGGATATTATATTGTAAATCTCCCTCTTTGCAGGTGACACCCAACTTCACATCTGTGTTGGCTTAAGTTCCACTGGATGTCCCCAAAATATTATTAGGAAAAAATCTAACCAGCCAAGCTACCATCGCAGCTGAGTGTTAAAGTGCATTAAAATGCAGTTCCTGTAATTTTCACTAGTTGGAGCTTTAAGAAAAAACTCACTTTATTCAAGTTGGTGAGAAAACTCCAAAACATCTCTCTAGAGATGCAATACATCACAGTTTTTCCCACAAGACACAATAATCTCTGAATTTGTTTTCTTTACTCCATTAAGACCTTCTCTAACAGTCAGTATATATTAAGGTAAACTGAGGTTGTGAGTTTAGGGATTGAACTGCCCGTCAGTCAGTCCAACACTTTGGTCCAGGGTGAAATATCTTGATTGGGATGATATTTGGTTCGGACATTTGTGGTTCCCTGAGAATGAATTCTCCTAACTTAAGTGATCCCCTGACTTTTCCTCTAGTGCTACCAACAGCTAAAATTTCCTGTTATCAAACACCTCTGTTTATCCAAAGATAAATGTTAACAACCAAACAACCAAAATTCTTTCCTTTCCATTAGGATGTTAATCCTTATATACTGTTGCCCATAAAGTTGGAATAATTTTGTTTTCAGACACAATTCTCTGTTTATTCCTCTTTAAACGCACCAGTAATCACTAGGTGCAATGATTACATTATGTGTCCCAATTACCCAGGTGAAATGAAATAAATCACATTGTCACAATCATTTCATGGAAAGAGGTAAAAAATATTTTATTCCGACTTTATGAGCAACAGTGTATATGCAGACTAATTTTAGCTTTTGGCTAAGTACAGCTGAGGCTGTGAAGCTACAATTTGTGTCTTATTACTACAAGTTCAGTGTATTTCACTTCTTCTAATGTGCCTTGGTGTAAAAAGATGTATATTAAGCCATGTTTTCACCACAGGAACTTTCCCCCGGTATCTAGTCGGGGGATAGTACTTTCCAAAGGTTCAGGAACTTTGGTGGGTGTGGTCTGCAGTGCTGAACATTTCAGTACTAGCTGCATTTTATTTCATCCACGATTTTAAAAAGTCCGCAGCGAGTGAGTGAGCAAGCAAACACATTTTCAACACTGCAAAACAGGTCCCGGAGAAGGTAAAAAAAACTGAAACAGGACTTATAGGACCACAACTACCGGAGTAGCTAGGGTTGCCACCTGTATGGGATCGTCACATATTTGTAAATAAAATGCTGTGTCCTGTGGGCTATTGAATATATACGGGACACAATTTGTCAGAACTAAAAGTTCCAGGTACTTTTTGGTCTAAACATGGCTTTAGTTTCACTTGATTGACAGGTGTCTCCACCTATCAACTGCTGTGGTTGGTTGCTTTTGCCTAAAGGTAAACCCAAACTCCAGGCTTAAAAAAAAACAAACATTCAGTACCACTTTAGCCAGTTCATCCAAACACTGCAACCAGGCTAGAATAGCTAAATGCTTTGTCATATTATGGTTATAATGAACACTACAGCCTTGGGGTGCTTTCAGCTAATGAGACACAAACATCCAAATGTATGCAGATGACACTGTCATTTATGTACATGGTAGCAGCATGACACAAGTTGCCTATGAACTGACAAATTTCATGGTTCATGGAATAGCATGGTTAAGGTAATATGTCTACATGTATCTAAAACACTAAGCAGTGTTTGTTTGTGTAGAACCAGACATCTCTGTGTAAACCTCTGAGTTCTTATTGATTCCAAACTTTCTTTCAAGGCTCAGGTGAAAAAAGTACATCATATTAAATTTTTTAAATTTTAGGTTCATTCGAGATTACATGTCAATTACATTCTATGGTCATTTCCCATACCACTTACTGTTTAAAAACCTGGTCACAGGCTAGCACTTCTACTTATTAACCATTACAGTTGTTGTATGAACAATGATAATTCTTGTATTACTTTGACTTTTGTGATGAAATTTAGTATAGACATTCATGGTCCCCTGAAGATGAATTCTGGTGATCAACTGACTTATTCTCTAGCACCACCATCAGCTTGACATTTTTGTTTTTTATCTAAATATCTAAAAAACTCTTGGATGGATTGTCGTGAAATTTGGTACACACAATTTGCTACACACATTCATAGTCTGAATGAATTGAATTGTAAATACTTTTCATCCCCCACCCTTCCATCTAGTGCCATCATCAGGTCAAAATGTAAATTTGTCCAAAACTTTGGTTTATAACCAAATACCTAGAGAAGCCAAGACATCCCCATCAGCCTCAACTGTAGTGCTTAATGCTAACTGGCTAAACTAAGAGAGTGAGACAAATAAAATGCTCTGACGAATAAGATGCTGAGACGAATTAAGCATTGAACCTGCTTAATGTCAACATGCTGTCATTACCATTGAGAGCATTTTTACATGCTGATGCTGAGGTTGTTATTATAGATTATTATATGTATTAATAACTTGGCTGTATACTTTTATTCTTGTTGTTAAATGAAATGAAAGGTTTTGTGGAAAAATGCTGAAATGAATGAGTCTCAGACACCCTCATTTGAGCCAGGGAAACAAGAGGCTTTCTGTAGATCTGTAGATGATAGAAGGTGATGAAACTAATCGTGTCCTTTAACATGTCTGTATAGTTCTGTTGAGACAGCAAACACGTTTTAGGACATGTGTAGCTGCTGACCTCCATCATGGCTATGCTGAACAGTTGAAGACTTTCTGTGGATCTTTGACGGTGGTGGTAATGAGGCCTGTCTGGGAGTTTGTGCTGTTCTGACTGTGCAGCCTCATCAGAGCCACCTCCTTACTGTCCTCCTCCTCATCCCTGCTGCTAACCCTCCTCACAGGTAACTCCACCCTCAGTCTCTTCCAGAAGTGGGACGTCAGCTCTCTGGATTTGTCTCCCTGCCATCGGACAAGTGCCAGGGCCACCCGGGCTCTCCTCAGCTCCCTGACCCAGCCCTTCCTCTGGACTGGCTTGTACTGAACCAGGATCACCCGCAGGTGCCCGTCCAATGCCATGCCATCGATGCCAGCCTTCAGCTCCAGCAGTGCCTGGGAGCCCTTGGAGGCGTAGCCTGGGCTAACAACCACCAGGAGGCGCCGGCTACGAGCCACAAAACTCAGAGTCTCATCTGTGATGGCTGCAGGGAGAGAGGAGGGTTAATGGTGGATGGATGGATGGATGGACGGATGGACTGTGTTCCTGTCTGTGTGTGTCTTTTCTTGGTTCACCTGTCTTTCATAGCAGGAATAGTAGCAGGAGTAAAAGATGTGGCACTAGTAGTAGGAGTAGTAGTGGTAGTAGTACTACTAGTAGTGTTAGTAGTAGTAGTAGTAGTAGTAGTAGTAGTAGAGTGAGTGTATAAGCAGGAGTCATAGGTGACCTAGTAGCAGGAGTAGTAGTATAAATCATTTCCTGGATCTATGATCAGCTCATTATTTTTGATAAATACTCCTTGTACAGAGCAGGAGCTGCTTGGGAACATGAGCTGTGAGGCAACTTTACAGTGAAGTGGAGGAAAAACTATTGACTCATACAAACTCTTCTTTACACCAACATGGACTCAGGTCTCATGCTTCTTCTCCTTCTTTCAGTTTAAGCCCCATGTTTTATATTCATTCTCAATGTTGCACAGTTTTTGACTATTTCAAGGTGATGTCCAAA
The DNA here is from genome assembly GCF_002260705.1 of Seriola dumerili. Taxonomy (NCBI): domain Eukaryota; kingdom Metazoa; phylum Chordata; class Actinopteri; order Carangiformes; family Carangidae; genus Seriola; species Seriola dumerili. The sequence goes on along the minus strand of NW_019174291.1, from coordinate 5,393,503 downwards.
ATAATCCACAGTCCAACCCCGTCTTCATGGTTTTAGGACATCATGTCTTTTGTAAAATTGAGAAAGGTCATATATGCAGTGATGGACAGGAACAGAAATCTTTGGGGAAATGTCAACCCAGGTCAGAATCCCCCCCTTTCTATTCTTTTGTTTGTTTGTTTCTGTGTCTGTTTTGTCTTGTCTTGTTGCATTATTAACACACTGACAGGGACAGTCTGTGCTTGTGTACAAATGAACTGTCAACACTCCGTACTGTTTTTATACCAGTACAGATATGATGTGGATTTCAATCTTAAATTTATACCCCTCTATAAAAACAACAACTACAATACTAGTAGCTAGCTTTAAGTAGTAGCAGAAGTAAAGGAACAACAGCAGTAGTAGTAGTAGAAGGGGGAGGATAAGTTTTAACAGTAGTTAACCGTTGTAGGAGTATCAGTATTAGAAGTAGTCGTAGCAACAGCAGTAGAGGTAACAAGACTACTGGCAGTAATACTACAGGTAGTAGCACTAGTAGGAGCAACAGGAATATTAGCAGAAGCAGGGGAAAAAACAAGTGTAATTGTTGGTGTAACACTGTATTCTACTACAGTATCACAGTATCAGAGTGTGTACTTTAGTATGTGAGTGCATGTGCTGCAGTACATGAGTGTACTATGCTTTAGTATCAGAGTGTGTACTGTGTTTAAAGAGTGTGTACTACAGTATGACTGTACTTCCACAGAGTGAGAAGTACCACAGCATGTTCGTATTGTACTGCAGTATGTGTGTGTTGTTCTGTAGTGTGTGTTGTCCTGCAGTATCTGTGTTTAGTACTGCAGTATGTGTGTGTGTGTGTGTTGTGCTGCAGTATCTGTGTTTAGTACTGCAGTATGTGTGTGTAGTACTACAGTATGTGTGTGTTGTACTGCAGTATGTGTGTGTTATACTGCAGTATGTGTGTGTAGTACTGCAGTATGTGTGTGTAGTACTGCAGTATGTGTGTTGTACTGCAGTATGTGTGTGTAGTACTGCAGTATGTGTGTTGTACTGCAGTATGTGTGTGTAGTACTGCAGTATATGTGTGTAGTACTGCAGTATGTGTGTTGTACTGCAGTATGTGTGTGTAGTACTGCAGTATGTGTGTGTAGTACTACAGTATGTGTGTGTTGTACTGCAGTATGTGTGTGTAGTACTGCAGCATGTGTGTGTAGTACTGCAGTATGTGTGTGTAGTACTGCAGTATGTTTGTGTACTCACTCCCTCCCGGCAGACTGTCTCTGTCAAAGATACACACTGAGTATCCAAGCTCGTTCTCCAGGACTCTGCGCAGCGTCGTCAGAACAAACTGCTCCTCCTCACTGTTCCTCGCATATGAGATGTACACGTCGTACTCTTTATCATCTAAACACACACACGCACACACACACGCACACACACGCGATCAACTGATTAAAGGAGGAAACATCATGTTTTTGACTCTGGAAAGAACATTTTTGTTTGATATGTAAGTTACCATGTCATTATCTGCACAGGAAACAAGTCAGCACCTCTGTGATGTAAATGTCATCATCAAGATAAAACAGTTTCCTTTCAACTTAAAGGTTCACTTGAGTTCACTACAGTGTGTGTTCCCATCACGCACGTCCAAACTAGCACCATTTTGTTTTCATATTTAAGTGCTTCAGGTACAAATCCTGCACAAAACCTTCACATCCCTTCAGATCATTTTGTGAGTCCTGCATCAGTTTTCAGATTGACTCTCCTCCCTGCAGGAAACAGCTGCTGCTGGTTCTGGTTCATGTCTACAAAGATCAACCTGCAGAGACAGAAACCTGCTACAGAGATGGATCAGCCATCACAGCAGTGTTTGGTCAACTTTGTAAAGTCACATTTCCATCATGTGACAATGCAGCTGTGAGTGGAGTCTGAAACTTGATGCTGTGTTCATGGAAACTGCAACATTTGATCATTCATATTGGATTGTTAAAAATCACTGAACTGCAAGGCAGGTTGATGGAGGAGCTCATCTGGAGGACGGTCAATAACACACAAACATGAACACTGAGAGAAACACTGTGCACATACAGTAAGAACATCCATATTTTGGATGCCACAAGACAGTATATAAACTACAATCACCTCCTGGTGGTTGTCTGCCTCCTCGACTCAGACTAGTTTCAGGTTACATCCCTGTTTATCCAGAGTCATAGAAAATATGAACCATTTGTTGGCTAAAATATAAAATAAGATAAATGGCTAAAAAGTATTTTGTGATGTCTCTGTGACATTGACCTTTGACCTTTGACCACCAAAATCTAATCATTTCATCCTTGTGTCCAAGTGGACATTTGTACCAAATTTGAAGATTCCCTCAAGGCGTTACTGAGATATTGTGTCCATGAGAATGGAACAGATAGGCAACCTGAAAACAAAATGCCTCTGGCTCTGACTGTCGCTGGTGCAGAGGAATAAAAATAAAAAGTTCCAGTTGAATAAGATAATGTGAGTTTGGTCTAATTTTGTGTGAAAACAGAGCAGCTGAATCTCAGTTCTCAGATGTTGGAGTGTCCTTGAAAGCACCAACATCAGTGAGAGCCGTGCTGGCGCTGCATTGCCTCATGATGTTGTGTTACCTTTGACAAAAAAATAAATGTGAGCGGTAAAACCTTTACAGCCAATTAGTAAATTTTACTGGCATTCAGTGGAGGTGATGTGTGATTTTCAGAGTTAAAGGCTTCGTTATAAAACTGTGCAGTGGAAATGCTTGAGCTGGCAGCTGCTCCGTCCACAGTGTCTCACAGTTTGAATAAATCTGCCAACAGTGCTCAAGAAATTACACTTTCTCCTGTTTCACTGATACTGGCTTTAATAATCTAAATGCTGTGACTGCAGCCAGACAGGAAAGATCATCACTAAACACAAGTCATTTAAGAACAGGACGTAAAGACTGAGGTGGTTCAGGTGACACGGCAAAAACAACACCACATTTTCATTACCTGTCCTCCAGAGGATGTTCTTCTTCTTCTGCCCTTTTTCAATCAAACAAAAAGCTGGTTTCATACATTGCAAACTGAGAGCCTAAAAGGTTTGAATGAGTTTGATAAATTGGTGCTGAACTGTTTCCCATAAACTTTCTATGGGGAGCCCCACCCCACCAGTATTCCTTTTGTATATTCTGTCCATCACTTTTGGTATTGTATTTGTGACATTTTATTAGGTTCTCTTGTATTGATTTAAATTAGTTGCTATTAGTTGCTAAAGTTTTTTTAATTTTTTTTTAATGATTTTTCATATATTACTTTTCTAAATAATTTCTAAATATTTAACTATTCTTGCATATATATATATACATATACATATACATATATCTTTTTTTTCAAACTAGTTAACATGGACACATAGCTCTAAATTTGAATTTTCTACAACCCATTTGTGCTCGCTAAATTCAGATTCTTTAGATATACTGAAATGTTGTTTATTGTGGTTGAAAAAAAAATTCAAAATTTCACTTATATTTTTTGAGTATCTAAACATAGATTCATATTCTCTGCCTTTAATCTTTGTATGCTGTATCTACGGTGGCCTATAAGGGCAAACACGCTGCAGCGGCCCAAAACACTTTATGACATACACATTAAGAGAAATGAGCTGAAATTCTATTCTTGTATTTGTTTTGTATTTTCACATGTGTTTTTGAATCTGCAGCATTTTCTGAATTTGCAGCTCATTTCTCTTAATAGTGTTTTGGGCTGTTGCAGCACATTTGCCCTTGTTGGCCACAGTATGTATGTCCCTATGAACCTTTGTCCTTTAGTCACATTCTTAGTTTTGGCACATTTTTTCAGCATAGATGGTTGTTATGGTTTCTATAATTATCGTTTCCTCTATGTAGGATATGTGTTGCTGATGTGTAGCCACACCTCCCCCTATGAAGATTCAGTTTCTGCCTGGTTCAGTCACAGATGTACCTCATCAAGCTGATCTGCTACTTTTTCTTAAGCTGACTTAAGCTGATAGCGGCTTGTAGCCGAAATGTGTTTGTTGATTGCCCCATATTAAATAATAAGCCTATTTAACTGTGAGTGTCACAATTTTTTTTAACCTGGTAACACCCACCAGTTAATCAAACTGTAGCAGCAAATCATGAAAGGATACGGATTAAAATGGCACACAACAAAATAATAATATAAAACACAATGAGAAAATACTGTGATAAAACCAACTGTTCCCACTAAATACCAGCTTCTACCTGAGAGTTTACAGTCATCATCAAAGACCTCAGAGGCTTTTCATCCAAGCAAGTTAATGGACCATGCACCTGACCGAGGTTTGGAGGTTGGAGTGTCACCTGTTGCTCACCTGTGTGTCGCTCATCAGTGCCGAACCAGGAGCGATAGAGCAGCAGCAGCTCCAACCAGAAGACATGATAAACCACGAAGAGAAGCAGCATGAGGACTAGGGTCACACCAAGACCACAACCCAGCTCCATCGATGGCAGCGACACTGACACAACGAGACACACCTGATGTTTAACAACTGTTCCACAGTAATATAGGAAGGTTCTGTGTCATTAAGCAAATAATCAGCTTATGTGTACATCTGTAATAAAACTGTACATCAAGATTAATGTCATTATAATGTGTTTTATTGTGAAACATCAGCAGGCAATGCTGAAGGTCACAAAAACAGCAAAGTAGAAGCACAGAGATGAAGCTGACCTGTGACGACTAACAGGAGCATTTACCAAAATGTGTCAGTATCATGTGACACTGCAACAAGGAGGGCGGGAACATATTTATTGACTCCAGCTTCACACATCAGAGGCTGACGTATGTGTTTTTCTCACCCTCCTCCTCCAGCTGAGCTCTGCGGGTCTCGAAGCCTCGGTCGTTCCTCACCGAGCAGTTATACTCTCTGTTTAGGTCCTCAGACTGGAAGTCCTTGATCACCAGCACGCTCTCCTCTGTCCGGTCCCCGTAGTAATAAGTCAACAGACTGCAAACACACACAGACCTTGTATATTTCTAAATAAAACACAGACTGTCAGAATCACGCAGGACCTCCAGGAAGATTTATATCCAATAAATCCTGTGTGTTTGACCCTGCATTTAATCTGTGGAGACCTAGAAGTAAAGCTCTCTGAACACCAGTTAGTAAATAAGTACTTTTACTCAGGCACTGTACTTAAGTGCAGTTTTGAAGTACTTGTACTTTACCTGAGTATTTGTATTTTATTCTACATCATACCTCTGCTTGACCTCATTTCAGATAGAGATATTTTACTTTGTACTCCACTACACAGTATTTGACAAATATAGTTACTAGTTTAGTTATAGTTACTTTAGAAGTACATTTACTGTGATACCATAACCACAGGAAGTAATTTTACTGTGATACTGTGACTACATGAAGTACTTTTATTGTGACACTAGTCTGACTAGTGCGGACTAGAGAGACCAATACATGATGAACTGATGAAGCCGCTTGGATAAGAGGCGAAACGTCTTCCACAGACAAATACAAGTCCAGTTGCCTTCGATTTAATTTGAGAGAGAGATAACTATGACCTGGACGAATGAGAACATTCACAGACAGTTTTACTTTGATAGTGTAACTACAGGAAGTACTTTTACTGTGATAGTGTAACTACAGGAAGTACTTTGTGATACTACAGGATGTACTTTTACTGTAATAGTGTAACTACATGAAGTACTTCTACTTTGATAGTGTACCTACATGAAGTACTTTTACTGTGATACTGTTATTACAGGAAGTACTTTTACTGTGATACTGTAACTACAGTTTGCTGATAATGTGTCTGTACTTTTACTGAATTAGGATATATAATGCAGGCCTTTTATTGATATTGAGTCATACGTCCAAGTTTGAGCTATTCAAGCCTGTTTAGTATTAAATTTTGTATTGATAAATTAATTAATTGATTATTATTAAAGACACATTCACATACAGAGTTGTTTCATCCATTGCTCCAGCAGATCCAAAAGAAAATCACAAACAGCAGCGATGAATTTCATACAGTAAAATTATATTATATCTACCCATCCTTCACAATGAGACAAAATCTCAGACTGGAGATAGAGATGTTTTCTTTCTACCTGTTGCTGTTGGTGAAGCGCTGGTCAGCCAGTTTATCCAGCGTCTTCCCATCGACCGTCCACCAGATCTCCCAGGAAGAGTTCAGGTAGGGGAGCACGCCTCTGCACACCAGACGCACCTCTGTATCTGAGGGGGAGAGAAATATACACAATTAGACCTCAGATACTTAAGTGCACCATCTTCTCCAGTGTGTTTGATAAAACCTACAATGAGCAGCTGTTTCAAGGAATTACTTTTAAAAAAAGACAAACAGTAAGTTGCTCTGTCTTCATTTTGTTTTGAGTCTGTGGTTGTTTTGTGTCTCTTTGTGGTTGTGTAACTCACATGTAATATAGGGCTACAAAACCCATATATGTGACTTACAGATGTAATTACATGTTGTTCCCGCAAGGGGCGCATATACACTGTGTAGCTGTAATGTTGAGAGGGCTACATGAGCTCTTCTTGTTACCTCAGCAGCACTCCCAAAACAGCAGACGTGTGTGAGCATGTGAACAAAAACCGAGCATTTCCTGGTAGGTAACACCACAAATAAAAGTCAGATAAATGTCCATGTTTCAATACTAATAAGTTGCTCTTTTAATAGAAGTCCAGCTTTGAGCGAAAGGGAGGTAACTTCTGTAATGTTGAGCAACTCCGGTGAGTGAAAGTATATTAAAATGTTACATAAAAATGTAACAATACAGCAAATAATTAATGTAAATGTTAAAAATTGTTTTGACATAATAAATTCATAATAAGCAATCTGTTACTGTTAGAAAACAAATGTTGATGTGACAGAGGGAAAATTCATTGTAAATAATTTATGTTAAAGTTAAAAAGACATCTGTTTTAAAGAAATTATGGTAAATTATCCATGTTATAAATACCAGCTGTTAAAATATGGTCATTGTAGTATATTAAATTTAATTAATTAATTAAAGTATATCCTTAATTGATCTCCTTAAAGAATTTAATGAGATCTCATCTTAGACACATAAAGAGAACCGGATAACTTATTATCCTGCACAATCTGTGTAGGTTGTTTTTTTTGTGACCAGATAGAATTTGAAGAATCAAAGATGGCGAGCTCAGCCTGTGACCCTGTGGATGGTTGGAGAAACGGTGTTGCCGCAGGAACTGCCCACAGAGGACTTCTCATTTGGAATTGATACATTCTTTCATTGGATTACAGATAAGACCACACACACTAACAGGGTAGTAATAGTAATGACACTATTAGACACTTGGAACAGATACAACAAGAAACAACTTTGAACTGAACTTTTGAGCTCTTTAATCATAAGGAGTACCTGTGGATTAAAGGAACAAGCGGACTATTTCTTTTGATTTTCTTTATTTATCTATTTATTTATTTTATTTTTTATTTTCCATTCTTTTAAAAAATAAAGTCTTGTGTATTGTTGTGTATAAGTTGTGAGGTAATGAATTGTCAATGTTCAACCATACATTAATTCACTCCCTGAATTATTCAAGACAACCGCTCATCGGACCCAGTTAGATGTAAGTGTTTTATTACTACTTTTAGTTAGCACTAAAGATACTACAGTTGTTTTGTCTCTCTTTGTGGTTGTTTTGTGTCTCTGTGTCGTTGTTTTGTGTCTCTTTGTGGTTGTTTTGTGTCTCTTTGTGGTTGTGGTTGTTTTGTGTCTCTTTGTGGGTGTTTTGTGTCTCTGTGTGGTTGTTTTGTGTCTATGTTATGTTTGTTTGTCTTTTTATAGTTTTTTTGTGTCTTTGTGGTTGAGTTGTGTATTGTTGGAATTGTTTTGTGTCTTTTTGTGGCTTTGGGGTCATTTTGCGTCTCATTTTTAATATTAGTCATTTTGTGGTTGATTTGCTTTTAAATTTTGTGGATAGTTGGACTCCAACAGCTCCTCCAAACTGACCAACCACACAGGTCTTTTTTTTCACCCCTCTGGTATGACCCATAGCAGTGTCTCCTGAAATAGCGCCCCTACGGTGGCAGGCGTACTGAACCTTTGTTGCCATGGTTACTATAATAACAGTAATGACTTGGTTAGGTTTAGGACAAGATGGCGGTTTGGGTTAAAATAAGTACTTCTTCAACATTAGATGGTCTTTGTTGTCATGGTTACAATATAACAAACGTGCTTAATTTTGTTGAACAGTCATGGATAATAGAAACAATATAAACTGCTGGTTTCACATGGGAATGGAACACCACTCTCCTGTGTCATATTCATCCATTCACCACAGCCTCCTCCTGACGTGGACTTTGTCTCTCTTTATACTACGTCACTGCACTTTTTCCTTTGCTCCTGTCATAACTACTATGAACACTAGATGTCGTCTAGCAACAAAACCTAACTATGGGTCATAATAACCTGCTGCACGGACGACCTATGGGCTCATTTTTTACAGGACAGGTTTTTTTTGTCTGCTGTGATCTGTCTGTCTCAATTGTGTCCTATTGTTATTTGTCACTGTGTTTCAAAAACCAAACTGGTTTTTAATGAAGTGATCTAATGTAACAGAAGAGGTTTTGAATCTTTTTTTGTAGCGCCGATTGTCTGGTTACAGAAGATACCACTGTGTGATAGTTTTTTATAATTATTTTACCATGAGATAAAACAGGTGATACTGTATATTTAGGTCTTAAATGGAGGTTAATGAAGCGGCTGTCACTGATAAAAATAATAAAGCATCAAACAGTGAAGAGCATCTGTACATGAAGTCCTGTCAGCTATAATACGTTTCCTTGAAATATTTATCAAGTGAACACAGGCTGGTGAGTGTAATCCTGCTGTTCACTGACTGTTCACTTTCATCTGCAGTAATATTCACTGCATGTGTATATGACGTGCGGTTTGATGGTGTGTGTGCATGTGTGTGTGTGTCTTCACAGGATGAGTGCTTCCCTACACACTGTTAACGGCTTGTTCTGTTTTATGGGACGAGCTCCTGCAGCCTCGACTAATTCTGTAAGGATGATTAACTTTGTGAATGTAGAAGCTTTTGAAGCTGCTCACAGGAAAACCAATTTACAAGAAGTTGTTGGCAGAGGATGTTCTGCCTCTCCGTCACTGACACGGCAGCTTTATGTCCTGAGGGTCCAGCTGCAGGTGGAGGAGGAGGAAGAAAATAAAGGATCTAACTGTAACAGCTGGAACTGAGGAATGGATGCACTGCAGTCACTGGTCGACTGATGTGCTCAGAGGCTGAGCTAATTAGTCAATCAAAAGAAATATTTTTGTTAGTTGTTGAACTGCCTGAGTTTAATTTATCAGGATAATCCAGCTGTTTTCCAGCTGTGTGTCTGTGTGTCTGTATACAAAGATCCTTGTTTAAGGACTAATTATCCTCCTGTCACTGCTAGTTGCAGGCTGGCAGGTGTGAAGTCACTTGAAGTTAACGAGCAAATCAGACAGGAGAAGTTTTCTACACAGTGATTCTTTCATGTGGAAGCAGAGCTGTAGTTGCACTGTGTGGTTCAGGATTATAAATCTGCTCAGAGTAGATCAGAACAGTGACAACCCTCTCTGTTAAAGCCTCACTGTCAGTGGCGGCTGCTGGTCTTATAAGGAGGGGAAGCTCATTTTCGGCCTACATCATAAAATGTGTCCGTTTATTTATATGTAAATTCGCAGAGTGACAGAACAGAGTCGCCAAACACAACGCTAGTCGTTTTTAACAAAGACAAAGTGGCTGAGGATCAGTAACGTCTCCAGATCAACTCCGAACAACAGAATGAAAAACTTGAAAAATGCTCCGGTGGATGCTTATACTTCAAGATCGCTGATTCGCTCATTTCGCTGTCAATCAAAAAGGGACTCAGCCTCAGACAGATCATCCAATCATCATGCAGAAGCCGAGTGTCCGGGCCAGCCCACTGCCCCATAGACCCCCAGAGATGCTGAGTGTCCGATGGGCGGGACAAAGCCCAGCATTTATCCAATGACCGTCTAGTTTCGCTGCAGTGGAACAACCCACTCTGTGCTTCCCCATTGAAGTCAGTAGACGCTCGGCGTCTACACTGTGTAAAGCACTGTGGCGCTGCGGGGATGAATGAGAAGGAAGTCGTGTCGGTTACCTGTGATAAGTAGCTGATTCTGAACAAAAGATGAACGTGTTCTAGCGCATATTTAGTCAATGAAATGTACACACAACAGTACATATTTGACCACTTATTTTGTTGACATTTTAGGGGAAGCTGAGCTTCCCTTGCAGTCTTAGAGCAATCGACACTGCTCACTGTTGAATAGTGAACTCAACACTGAGCTTCTCTGTGCTTCTGTAGAGATTCTCTGTGGTAAACAGTAAGTACTGTGTGTGTTCAGTTCACAGGTTTGTGGAGATTCTGAGTCTCCAGGTCACGATCTCTCTAAGACTTTACAAAGACACTGGTCCTGCTGGAGGTTCTTGAAGACGTTTCACCTCTCATCTGAAAGGCACCTGTCAGACGCTTACAACACAGTCTTGAGATCATTCCCCAAACAATTAAACACTCATCCACACCATGACTCAAGTGACACTAACGAATCATATGATGGAACTCCCCTCTTGTCATTTAGAGCTGAAGAAGAGGAGAGAAGTGAGACCTCATATACCTTCATAAAGCTCTAAGAGTTCAGTTCTCCAGCTCTTATATTACCAACGTGTATTATGAGGCCACAGATATGAATATGTTAGGTTACAGAACTTTAGTCATGCTCCATTTGTTCTAATTAAGTCCAATTATGTTACAAACCTGCCCAACAGAGGGCAATGACGGATCCAGCTGTTTACCACAACATCTGTAGTATGTATACAGTCTGTTTGCTTCTTGGGTTATGTTTATTGTTGGTTTATGTTTATTTTTTCATGTTTTTATGACATGTGAGTTGAAGTTTGTAGCTTCAGATTGAGATGCTGTATTTTCTTTATGTTTTCCCGTTTGAAAGACTCTGTGTAAACCTCCACAGGTCTTTCTAAAGGAACTCACATCTCCATGTGCTGGAAACCACACAGGAGTGAAGAGTGCTGCAGCTCACCACACTCTAAACATGGAGCCTCCTAGAATACAGTTTTTAATCCAGTAAATTTGTGATGGTTCTGAACCTGGTCTGTCTGAGGACAAAGACTCTGTATCGCAGAGGTCAAGCCAACGAGGATTGAACAGATGAATCAACTTTTCAAAACCGAATATAAAGAATGACCAGGAGGGCCAGTGGTGGAGGAAGTAGTCAGACCCTTTGGGTATGAACAGCAGTAATACCACCCTGTGAAAAATATTCCATCACAGGTTAAGGTCCCGTATTCTAATGTTTACACAAGTAACACTACAAAAGAATTACCAGCAAAATGTGATTCAAAAATCAAAAATGAAATCATTCTGTGACTTCCTGAAGATTAACGGACTCAGTTAACGACTGAATGATGTCTTTTATTTTGCTCTGTTGAGAGGGGTCAAGTTGAGTCTGTTGTGTTCTGCAGCATCAGGTGAGAACATGGATGTATTTAGTTATTTTATGATCTCTGCAGTATCAACACTCTACCCTGGCAGCCATCTTTGCTGTGTTACAGTTTTTCTTTCCTGTTTCACTGATCGTTTCTGATCGATGGCAAATTACCGCAGTAACCAGTTCTGCTGTAACACTCCATCACCGTGACAACCGCATCCTTCAACAACAACCTCTGACTGTCATCTGCACTGATCCATGTGCCTGCAGCCTCATATACATACAGCACAGGGTCCCGATAACGCATGACACAGTCAAATGGGACGCAAGTGAGCAGCCAATCAAAATGTTAAACAATCTGAAAGAAAACTTGTATAAGGTTCATCCAGTAACGTTTGTACCTGGTTAATTAAAGGTATGGTATTCTGAGACAGTTTGAACAGTGTTGCTCCATTTTGGAGAAATGAAGGCAAACACAGAGGTATTTTATTTTGGCGGTGTGTATCAGGTTGGGATGTGCATACACTAGTTTTCAGTCTTGGTGGGTATTCCTAAATCACTACTGGGTGGTGTCTTGGTCTCTGGTCTAGTACTGAAATTAACTGGGATTTCAAAAGGCTCAATTCCAGCTGTTTCATTGTCTGACAGTTGGTGCAGTTGTTCTGACCTACCCTTTTTGACAGTGAAGACCTGGTCTTTAGTCGGGTGGAGGATGCTGGGTTCTTTGGGTAGATTGGACGGATCTGAAAGAGTAAAGCAGAGCACAGTCATAATCTCTATTGTCTGTACAGTAGTAGTAGAGGTGGAGGTGGTATTGTGGGTGGTGGTGTGGCTCTCTTACTGACTGCAGTGACGTTGATGCTCCTGGTGAAGTTGAGTGCTCGGCCTCTCCTCAGGTAGGTGACTGTACACACATATAAACCCTGGTATTCTAAATACATGACGTAGAACTGAAGACTGGCTCCCTTCTGCTGCCGTTCACTGTTCCAGAACGGATATTGGTAACACTTCTAAGACAAAGAGAGAGACAGGTCATAGAGGAAGACAGGTCAGACAGGGAGACAGAAACATAGACAGACAGACAGATGGATGGATGTATTACCATGTGCTCTACTCTCACGTGGTACCAAGTGACAGTTGTAGGACCGTCGGCCATCTTGGTTGCATCCTGTAGGTTGGGACATTCCAGGGTCTTCTCCTCCTGCAACGGGATGACCAAATGAGTGGGTGCCACAACAACCGGAGGCTGGCAGTCGGGTTCACGGACCACCTCGTCAAGCCGCAGCACCTTCAGACGCATGGCGATCTTACTGCAGGACGACTTGTTACTGCAAGACAGAGACAGGAGATGTCAACAGACCAAACACAACTGACCCTCTGTCTTCTTCTGATTGGACGGTTCTTACAGCAATGCCCTCTGGGACTCATAGTTCACTTAAAACGTCTTGGACCTTTGACTTTATTTTGACAAAGCAGTGCAGAGAAAATACAAAATGAGACTGAAGAAAAAATCTAGGACAACAAAAAACCACAAAACCAGGTCACGCCTTCTGTGAGTGCAAGGCTTGTTTTTGGGGACAGACGTCTGTCTCCACTCTGAGAACAGTCTTTTTGTGTAGGTGAGTGAGTGTGTTCCTTCAAAGAGAGAGGAAGCGTGATGTAACAACTGACCACACAGGAAGATCAAACTAGATCAAAGTGGGCAGATCACTCAGATCTTCTGTGTGCAGTGATGCTGTAGCACTGTTATCAGAAGCAGTAATAGTTTAATGTCAGTAAAGTGAAGTCAGAATATTACTTTGTGTTCCACATCTTCTACCACTGAACATCAGAGGAGCATGCACTGTGGTGACTCTCAGCTGGAGCAGTAATGTACTTCCTGGCAAAGACTTATCTCCATCTACCACTAAATGCTGATTGACGTGTGTGTGTGTGTGTCTGTGTGTGTGTGTGTGTGTGTGTGTGTGTGTGTGCACACGCGCCCATGTGTGTGTTTATGTATGTATGTGACCGATGTCTTTGAGACTTCCTCCTCTCAGTCGATTAGAAGCTTCCAGTCTGAGGCCAGTGATGTTAAACGTATCTCACTGCTGGCGGTAACATGTTAACATTAACTTTCACTGTCTTATACAATGGATAACCATTTAGACACCCTTATGACAGTGGACATCTGGACACACTTTTGTCCTCCGTTGCTGGGTAACCAAGGAAAAGCATAAACTTAGAGAATATTGCTAAAATCCAGTTACAGTTACAATTACAGTTACTCGCCGAGAATGAGCTAAGTAGAGGAAAGGACAAGACACATGTGATATTAAGTAGGAAAGAGCATGTGTCCAATACCACTTTTACACACAAGGTTTTGGAAGAACCTTATTTGGAGCAAGGTGCGGACCTGGGAATATGTACCCACTGTCAGACCAGACACCTTCAGAACTTGCTGTGGCACTACTGTGGTTGACCTGCTGTAATTGTACTGCTCATCACTTTCTTCATGGTGCGTCAGCTATCAACAAATACTTGTCTGAGACATCTAAACTTCTGGTCATTCTTCAGCTCACAAGAATTTCAATCACACCACTCTCAGGTTTGTCTATACAAACTGTGTGTGTGTGCGTCTGTGTACCAGTGTATGTTGGACTCTCCAGCTCTCTGGAGTCCAGATGAAAAAACTCTGGCTCTATACCAAAAACAGGGACATCCAGACGTATTCTTTTCAAGTGTATACTCCTCCTTCTGGGGACAGTTAAATTTGGTCTAGTTTTGTACCCCTGTTATCACCGACCTTCTCTTGTAGTCAGACGGCAGCACTGCTTGTTTTCACTAAATAATTTTTGGCTGGACCGCAACAGTGGGGCCAGCCCTATAATCACAAATGTCGCTGACCGAGTGATTGAGTGATCATAATTCCACTGTTGAGAGAGGTGGTCTCAAGTCCATGTTGCGGGTTTGCTTCACCTGTACATTGTGAGCACAAAGCACTCCAGGTTCACTTTGCCTTTTGCAGTTGTATTTCAGTCATGCCATAGACAGATCACATGCTATTGCACTGGGACACCCCCAAAAACCTTTAGACTGAACCATGACCACTGGTAACATGAGCAAGACTGGTGAACGAGGAAATAACTACTGAGCTTCTCCAGAGATAGACCGAACACATCAAACAGCAACTGTCTACTACTGCTACTAACACACTGTATATATTCTGCTGTATTAAAATACTGTACTGTGAGAGAGGAGGAGGGAAGAGAACAGATAAAGAGCTGAAATCAGCTGATACTAGTAGATAGTAGATTTTTTAAGATTTTATAGACTAATCAATTCATTAATTAAATAATTGGCAGATTGTTAATAAAAATGATCCTTGGTTGCAGCCCTACTATATAACAGACTGCGTAGCTGATGCTAAAGATCCTACACTGGTCACATGATGCTCACCACACACCTTTGTCTCTGCAGTTTGACTGACACACACACACTCTCTGTAAACACAGGTCAATAATTCTCATTCTGATTTGATGAGTAAAGAGGCAGCATGTGTTGTTTATGTTGAATCAGGTCCAATCAGAATCCTGCACAGACCAGAACTTTGGAGTGATTAAGTTTTGACTGGACCTGAAGTCAGCCCCCACCCTCCTCACCCTGCCTCATCCTCTCAGCTGAGTGAACTGCAGACCCCCTCTTAGGAAATGAACTGATCCTGTTGAGTGTCACATGCAGGTCTGGACCCTGTCCAGCTGGCGGGTCACATCTGAGCCCTAAAGCTCCATTTCTGTAATTCTGAGCTGAGCAGTGGCAGATCTTTAAGACGCTCTCAGAGCCACTTTAGCTGATTAAGAGTCGGAGGATCGAAACTGAGAGAGCAGCAGGTTTTATCTGGAGGATCTGAAGGTCGGACCTCTGAGCTGCTGATGTTAGATTCACCTGACGACCTTCAACATCAGAATTTTCTTTCTGAAGACTCATTTCATCGGATTTCTAAGGATGATTCATTTTATCAGAGCTTTGAATTTAATTTTGAGTTTCTGACTACAGTTCTGATCCTGGTCTCCTCTGAAGGGGACTCTTTGGAGTTCATACACTGAAGAAAACATGTAATCCATAACTATTTGCTAATAAAACTAATAATTCAGTAATTCAGAGGACATACAAAAATACAGAATGTGGTGATTTGAGGAACTGCAGTCTCTCACCGTAGCATACAGATGTACAGTCCGGTGTCCTCGGCCATGGCCGGCTGCAGCCACAGCCTCTCTCTGTCCTTACTGAGCCGCAAGCTGCAGAGGAGAGTCATCATAATTCATTAGAGCCTGAACGAATGTAAATCAGATACGATTCAATTACAACGACATTAGAACAAAATCTAATGTCCTCAGTGACGCTAATCGAGCTGCTTGCCTCCAAAACACCATACATCCTCCCTGGAAGGGAAATCGTTAGAGAGCACTTCATCCTTCAGTTACTTTCAAAGTGTCTAATTTAGTCACACACACACACACACACACACACACACACACACACACACACACACACACACACACACACACACACACACACACAGCTGTCAATCATTAAACTCTCCTCAGGTTGAACTTCTTCTTATCTGCAGCTGATTCTGAATCAGGAAATATACAGTGAAACATTCAGTCCAACAATGCACCTGTGCTGTAGTTCATACTTACAGGTATATCACTACAGACAAGAGAACTACAACCACACCCCGGGACACCAGACAAAACACTGTTCTTGTAATTGATGAGAAGAAAAGATATGAGACAATAGATGTGAAGCTGTTGTAAAGTGATTGAGAGATCTTTCTTCTTTAGTCTGACTTTTATTTCCCGGCCATAATTAATCTTGTTTAAAGGTTCTGTAAATGAGATTTTAAACAATACTACAGCAGCAAACAACTATTTTCTATGTAAAGATATAGTGGCGTCCTGAGCAGAGACTTAAATCACACCCCTCTGTGTGTACTGTAATCCGTTTCTCTGTTCTGTGTTTTGGTAGACGGTCCAGTAGCATGTGAATGTTAGTGCATGTAAGTCCCCCTGTTAAACCGTTGGTCCTCCCCACGTTTATAAAGACACAGGCTGCTCTCACAGGTTAGGTGACACAATGCAGAGTTCAGGTGAGAGTGATCTTCCAGAATTTCCTCCACTGAAGAAGAAACCACGTTTTCATCTAAACAGACCTCAGACAAGGAAAGAGATAAGACCTGAGCACAGGTGGAATGGACCAAGAACTATTGGCTCAAATCCTGGTCAGCCAGCAGAATGACAAAAAACATCCACAAAATTTTTTAAGTAGTTGCCAGCTCAGTCAGTGTCTTTGGTGTGACCGCGGTCTCAGTTTCTCTCCCAGTTTGACTGTGGGGCCAGTACTGGTTGTTTTATTGAGAGGAGAACCCTATGAGCAGCCAAAGGGTCCAGCTGGACTCAGAACTGTTTTTTCTTCTCCCCCATGTGTCAGAAACCTGATGGTTCATAATGTTACATGTCTGTTTTTATTAGTGATGGCTACAGTAGACATGATAACATTAGCTAACTTCCTGTTATTACATTATTATTATCCTTATTATGAATGTGTTCAGCAACTGTTGCTAACACTAGCTGGCTAACTGTCAGCATTGCTGTGGAGCAAATTACAACAATTCTAGCTATTTTAATCATATTTTAAAATGTTTTACTCCTCCATCTATGTGTTGTCTTTTATCTATTTTATGTTTTTTAAATCTTTTTCATTCATTTTATTTCTTGTGTTGCGCATTATTATTACACTTATTATTATTATTAAATTATTAATTATTACTGTTTACATTTACACTTATTATCAGCTTGTCAGTGATATGTAAAGCACTTTAAACTGTATTAACAAATAAAGTTTGATTGACAGCTCCATCTCCCCCCATCACTACCCTCATGGGGTGTGGTCCAGCAGCTGAGGAATAGTACACTTTACACTGGTAGAAAGAAAAATAAGACGATGTCTCAAAGCAGCAGGTAGAACTTCATGCAGTTTTACCTGTATGTGATTGGCTGCTCCAGGTCATGACCCTCAGGGAGGCGGTACCAGAAGAGGTTGTGTCCGGCACTCTGGGTGGATGTGTAGTTGTAGACAGAGGGATGAGAGAAAAGAGGACAGGAGAGCCAACCAGCCTGGCCCTCCAGGACTGAGACCGCCTCCTCATTGGATTCCCCCCAGTCATAACACATGGGCTCTGAGAGAGAGAGAGAGAGAGAGAGAAATTTTTAATTAAAAATCCACCTAGGGCTGTTTGTCGAGAAATATGACTTAAACAAACCAGAGGAAGTGTTAGTAGATTTAAACCAGACTTCCTGTTTCCTGCAGACAGTCAGTATGCTGTGTTCACAAAGTGCTTTCAGCTTCAAAAACAAAAAGCTTCATCCTCTGTGAATGTGCACAGTAAATGTTATGGAAACCCAATGTGTCCATGTGGTTCTGATTAGAGACGTCCTGAGCTAATACCTGGGTGAAAGTGCTGCTCCCAGTTGTTCACAACCTAACCTCTAACCACAAAGGGGGGAGGGGGAGGGGGTACCATCTAAACTGGCAGTTTAAGGATCAGGGCCTGACCGGGTGAATTTCACTGGACCAGTATCAGCTAAAAGAAATCAAGTGCATAAATATATGCATAAAGTGTATAAATGTAGTTTTTGACAACACTAACAATGTATACAACTAAAGGAAAGGGATCAAAGCATATATCTTCACATGACAAAAGCAAGGTTCATTAAAAGTGTGAAAATTATGGCTTCTGATAAATGCAGAAATTTTAAACAAATATAAACCAGGTGGCAGGAAAAGGTCATCCATTAAGAGTCTCCCATGGCTGCTCTGTCCACATTAGTGTAAGTGTGATTGTACAATATAAACTACTTTGTTCCACTGTGAGGTACAATAGTCTTACAATAGTGCAGTCTATAGACCATTTCCATGGTCAAAAATGTTGTTTTTCACTAGTGAATTGTGGCTGAATGTCCCTTTAATAATTTCATAATTTTTCACTGACAGAGCTGAAGGAGGAGCAGAGGGACCTCTCTCTGTCCCTCTCTCTGGGTCCAGGCTGGTGGTCTGGCTCTGATTTTGAGTTTTTATGTGAGGATCAAAAAGAGCTTAATGGGTGTTGTTGTTAACTGGCCTTGTTAAACGAACGATGCTGTTACACTTCCAACTCATTAAAGGATTAAAGCAGAGAAGGAAGCTGCTCCATTACAACACTGAAACTCATCTGAGCTGCTACCCAAAAACAATGTCCGTCAGAGAGGACGAGCTTTATCACAGGTTAAACTGTTTCTACTGCTTTTATTTGTTAAATGTAGAATACACTGCTGGGCAAAATGAGAGACATCTGACAGGAAACAACAAAACAGACGTGCAGAGTGAGACAGATGTAAGCAGACTGCTGATATTTTTGGACAGAAGACAGATTTCTTACCCTCTGACCCTCCTGCTGAAAATAGTCCAGCACTCAGTGATGTATTTTTGTCAGGATGGGAAATCTCTGAAACATAAACAAATATCTGATTTATCATTTCTCATGATGATGTTTGCTGCGTTAATCTGAACAGATTAACTTTGGATCTCTGATTTTAAACTGTTTTTAAAATGCAGTGAAAGTAACATCTGTCTATAACTGTTCAGGACCAGATGACAGATGCTGCTTCACAATAAAACACAAAGACAAACAGCAAAACATAAAATACAGACAGAATATGACAGTAATTAATTAACTAAATTAATTAATTAAATAAATCTAAACGAGGACAACGTTAAATAAACAAGTGGGCCCTTCTCTAATTGTTGCAGATCTGATGTCCAAATGGAGGCATTTAATTCTCAGTCTCCTTATGTCTGTCAGATGTGTGGAGCAAGAAACCACCAAAAAACCCTGATCAGACCTCAGAGACCTACTAGATTTCACAGGGAGTCAGTGAATTGTGCCAAAGATTTCTCTGGAAGCCAAGCATTCCTGTTTACATGGTGTTTTGACCTGTCACTAGGCCCTGCAGTGGGTATCAGGCTGTCGTCATAAATCTACTGAGCCCACGACAGTTAACACCATTCTCTTACCCTAACTTAAAAGTATCTTGAAACTGCCTCTAACTCCTACTTTCACAGAGCAAACATAGCCTGACATATAAAAAAGCCTGACTTATGAGACTTTGAAGATATGGTCCAAAGATTTCTAGCAGCATTTTGGAGGCCTGTAAATAACCCAGTGAAGAGTCTCTAACACAGGTGAAGAGGGAGTTATTTAAATAATAAAGTCAGTGCCAAGTGCATAGGAAGACCAGGATTTGTCAGTATGGATTTTACAGATGATAAGAGGGAACAAAGGCTTTCCTTCACACTGGAGACAAAGCCACCCGGGCTGAGCTGTAGAAAATGATCAGTCATTCAAATTTAACTGCATTTAACAATTTGTAAAATAGACAATTTTGCAACTTTTTGAGGTACAACTGAGAATCATCTGCATAGCAGTGATATGATTTACCCACAATGTCCCTGGTTTGATTCCAGATTCCTGTCTGTAATGACTACTAATGCTACTAATATTAGTACTACTAATACTAGTATTTATGGCCATTCTACACTTCACAATAATTGTCCAGAGGGAAGGTTTCAGGAACAACCATATTAAAAAGAGAAACTAGTCCTCACATTGTAATCAATTAATCATCAAAATTAGCTTAGCTAGTAATTTCCTGCCAATTGATTTAATTGACTAATGATTTCCACACTGACTCAAGTCTTCAGTCATCACTCAATCAATCAATCAATCAAATCACAGACATGCTCTTCCGGGTCTTTAGGTCCTCATTTATAATGGATGAGTTAATTAAATGTAGGATAAAGAGGATGACTGTTCAGTACGCGATAATAATAGTGATGACTAATGAGTTCTTCACAGACAGGCCTCCTCCAACGTTTCAATACTATAGACTCTAACACCTAAATTAGACCACAAATCATAATCTCATCAGACTGATGATATAGTATAAGTGTCCGATAGTGATTGCCCCCTACCCTAGCACCCCTAAAACCAATAAGTGCCTTTAAAAACCTCAAAAGACGAGATGACAGAACCTTAACGATCATTTATATTACTTCAAGCGAGGGCCACCTCAAGAGCCCTTTGACAAGTCTTCAACCTTCTTTAAGGACCACCAGATCCAAACACCAAATCTCTTAAAGAAACTAGATACAAAGAACTTCAGGGACTATAAGGCACTTTAGATCTTTTCCTCCCCGTCACCAAGTGCTGTTCTTTGTGGGAACTGATGGGTTTCTCTCTATAATAATTTTATATAATAGAATTGAATTGAATTGAATACCAAGAATTTAAGAGATTACTTGAACCCCTGAAACACAAAAGTCCTTTAGAACCCCCACAAAACAACTTAAAACACATACAAGACCATTGAAACTACCTGAAGAACTGCAAGAACAACCTCAAGAGCTACTGACCCTGTTTAATAAGTTTCCTCATGAAGATCCTCTGGAATCTCCTCAGGGGTGTGAACTCTGGGATCACTAAAACCCATTCAACCACTCCACAAAGATCCTTGAAGCCAAAAGGTACCTTTTAGAACCTCCTCAAGAACTTGGAACACTGGCACCACTTCAAGCACCTACAGAACCCTGTATGGACTGCTATGTATGACATCAACTCCTGGAATTCATTAAAGGATTACAAGACTCCCAAAGGAAAACACTAATAGAATACTAGTTCTAAATTAACAGTTCTATGGCTTCATGTTGTTTTTTATAAGGTTCGCAGGTTTACACTGCCTGTAGTGTAATAACTGTTAGTTAAATAATCCTTCAGTTAATTGAGGGCAAATTCATTTTCAACTATTTTCAAAATCAATTAATTATTTCTGTTGTTTTCAATCAAAATTTTGAAAACATTTGTCATTTAATTTCAGTGAAAAGAGGTAAATATAACACCCACTGAAACAGACAGTGAAAATGATTTCAATGGCTTTTTTTAATTGACTATTTCTTTTTATTTCATGAACTTAAAAATAGTACAGTAATTAAAACAGTAATTGTGGTATGTACAAAAGTTGGGCACATTACTGTGTCACAGCTTTTGCAACTCTTGCATACAACTGTATTTGTTATTTGATGAAATATGCTTCGATTTTGGATTACTGGTTTGACAAAACATGAAATATGAAGACACCACTTTGAAAATTGTGATGTAAATTTTTATTAATATCAACATTTTATGGACTAAATGATTGATGACATAATTGGGAAATGAATCCATAATGAAAATACTAACTATGAAGACAACTCCAAGTAAAAACTGTTGAAAAGTCATAAAAACAAAAAAAGGAGTCAAATGTATTTCCACAGATGTCTCTAAATAGACAAGCAGGAGAACATGCACTTTTAAAAAGGAAGTTGAAATTCATTAGTTCCTTGTAGCAGCAGCAAAAAGTGAACTGAACTGAGGATCAGTGGCCTGTTCTGAGTCCAGAGCCTCAGTTTGAGAAACTGAAGTGTAGAACCATTTCAGTACCGCTGGTTCTCAGGATCCTGAACACTGAACACTGGATTAATGGAGACTCTCTACACCTGTACAGAGATCGACTGTGTGTGTGTGTGCGTGTGTGTGTGTGTGTGTGTGTTTAGTAATTGACCTGTCAGGTTTCCCCGGCCAGAGTATTAGTCTTTCTATTAAAACCCTCTCCAACATCCATCCACCTCCTTCTCCTCCTCCCTCACTATCCATCCATACATCTACAGTAATATCTCCTGCCTCATCCCTCCATCCACCACTACCACCCCTGTACCTCCCAACACACACACATTATCCATCCATCTGCAACATGCTGCTATAGGTCTTTTATTATCTTGCAGGTTTTAGCTTCGTTCTGCTCTGCTGCATATAAAGACAACAGGAGTGTGTTGGATATTAAATGCAGACAGTAAAAACAGAGTGTAAGTGAAAATATTGTGTCTTGTGCCAGATGGGAAAATGTTTTATAATTCTCTACAGTTACAGAAGAATATATTAAACACTGAGGTGGGTGAGACAGTTTTGTATTGCAGAATACACTTTGTATATGATGAATGATTTTTACTGGAAACAAGAGGTCATTACAATAATGAAAACATTATCCTAATAATTGTGTAACATACTGGTTATGAGTAATGGGCATTATTGGGTTTGCCATATGATGCAAGGAAAAGGAAGGTGGACCCTTTTTGTGATGTTCAATATGAAAGCAAGGAGTGAAATAAATCATTTGGTCCTATGACATTTCTCAATGCGTTTATCCAGAACCACAAGAGTAAAAATCTTCATCTTCCCCACCGTCTTTGTAGTATTCGTTGAAACGAATATGACGGACATATGGTTTTGTTTGTCGTCAGTCATTGTTTCCTGATCCTACTGAACTCAGTGCCCTGTCAAGTTCCTCTTCTGCTGCTTCGTAAAGCTGTGGTAGGCTGGATGTTGAGACAGGGTCCTGGCCAGTCTAAGTCATACCTCAATATACACAAACCTTGACTAAAAGGAAAGAGGGGGCAGTTCATTGGACTGTAAATGGCAGGAAACAGATGGTCACATGGTGCCAGTGGTCCTCCTGGACCAGACTTCAAAAATCTTACTTATCAGAATCTTATCAGAAGAACAAAATCCAAGAGTGACATTTACAATTTATATATAATTTTAAGTGGTTACATTATCCACTAGCAGCTGCATCTTTTTATGGTTTATCTATCTATTATGTTTTTTTCTAAGGAGGATTACGTTTTATATTAATCTTGGGTGTGTTTTTATCACTTATTGATGGTCAAACAGCTGAGAAGTGATGGGGCATTACATGTATTTATATGTACAGTATGTAGTGCTGCAGTTTGTTGATGAAACGACCAGTTTCCCCAAGGATTCATTTAAATTTCATCTCATTTCATTCACCCTCATCCCATCAGCTCTATCCATCTCACCCCTGCAGCATCCGCTCATTCCCTCGCTTCTCATCCATCCATCCTCCTCCATGCCGACCTCCCACTGTCCACCCCCCCCTCACCTCTAAACCCCCCCCCCTCCTCACCTCCACACTCAGACAGTCTTACAAATGACCCTCCTCTCTCTGGAACCATCCATTCACTGTCCCTTGGGGCAGGAGCTTTGCCTTTAATTAACCCCAGTTTTGCAGAGTTGGTTGCACGAACATGAACAAAAAAAACTCTGAGGGAAAAAAAGGACCTGAGAGGCTTTAACACTGTGGACTGTATGAAAACAGAGCAATTGCATCATATTTATCATTTTTAATTCCCTTTACCTATAAAAACAACCCTCACTTGGATGGATCTGTGCTGGTTTTCTAATGTTTTCTAGTCATTTCATTTTCACAGTGTTGTGTATGAGTGTGCGCCTGATACAGGAGCTGATGAAAAGTATAAACTGTGTTTTTTTCCGGTAGAATTCCCACAGTCCCAGGGCTGTCATTGATTTGTGTCCTCTGCTTGCACAGCTGTTTCTTACCTGTCTGGTAACTGGACTGGCTGAGAGTTGGTATAATCCCGACTGCCACGACGAAGAGTAAGAGGAGGGTGGAGATGAAGACCGCCCTGCAGACGGATAGAGAGACCTTTAATGTACACTCTTAATCCCATTGTTTTATTTCAACAATTTAGCTGTTGATGCAACATTCATGATAAATCAGTCAGGCTCTACTTTAAAACACTGAGAGAAAAAAATAAATAAATAGGAGCAGAAGCACAGGTATCTTTCGCATTTGAGTAACTCTGTGAACATATTTATATCATATATCATATACTGTACGTCATCTACTTATGCACTCTTCTATTTCTACTGTACTTCAAGTAGATGATGCACCAAACACCAGCAGAGAGAAGTTTATACAAAAAACATCTTTCTGTCATCCTATGAATATGACACACTTCATACAACAACTGTGGAACAACAAAAGTAAATGAAACCCTAATTTTTAATTTTAAACTTAATTAACACATTGCTGCCAAGACTAGATTACATATTGAGTAGATTACATTCAGTAGTGAGTATATTCTTCAGTATCTGTACTTTGAGTATTATATTTTTATAAACTTCTGACTTTTACTCCTCTACACTTAAAAAGACAAATATTGTACTTTGACGCCACTACATTTCTATGAAGGACTCTTACTTTGAAGCAGCTTTTAGTCAGTGAGTGGATTTTCTTTATTTTGAAAAATGTGATAGACCATAGGCTGTGTTGATCATAGAGAATCACAACTCCTCCCACTGTCAGTCATGTTTGAACCTGTCAGGGTCCTAATGATGGCGACGTTAGAATAAGATGAGGCTGAAGATTCTTTCACCATCTGAGGTCTGAGCTCTGTGTTTGAAGCTTTAAAGAAAATTCATTTAGTTTGAATGTTTGCTGTGTTTACCACGACCAGACTTCATCACTGACTAAAAAAGAAATATGAAAATGACAATGGCTTCTTTTGTTGATTTCGGTTGTTTTTATGGCCATTTCTATATCCTTTGTATCATATTCTACAAGCTTTATGGTATGGAGGTTCTACACGTAAGTCAGGTGCAGTGTTTCAGAGTCATGAGGTTCTGTATAGCACTGTGGAAAAATTACACAACAACAAACAACAAATACTGCAATTATTTTTTTAAGTCAAGTACTCCAGTACTTTAACTCAGGTAAGATCTGACTGAACAACATTCTCTTGTATTGGAGTCACATTTGACCAGGAGGATCTGTGCTCTGACTCATTTAATGCAGCTGTGTCCACATCTGATCTGAGAGGAGAAAAAAACTTCTGTAAACTGATGTAAATGTTGCGTTCATTGAGGAAGGGAAGTTTCTCAACTGTTTCCAGAGAACAGTGAGGAAAACTATACTCCCCACCCCCACCCTCTCCCTCCCTGGCCTCCCTCCCCAGCATGTCTGTATGTGTCAGAGTCTCTTGCCTGTCAATAAATCTGCAGCTGAGGTGAGATTAATAGGTGGTTATGGGAGATGAGATGGATGGATGATAATGACCTTCACCTCTCTTTACCTCCCTTTTACCTCTGTCCATCACTCCATCTTTATCAACTCACTGCATTATCTGCACATGTAAAAAATCAACGCCGTGTGACAGAGATAAGATGTGAGATGTGTTTTTTTTTTTTTGTTTAGCTATTTTTTTGGGCTTTTTATGCCTTTATTCTAGATACAATGAAAGAGAGACAGGAAAAGTTGGGGAGAGAGAGAATGACAATGCAGCCAAAGGGCCACAGGTTGGATTCAAACCCATGGCCGCTGTGGTAAGGAGTAAGCGTTAATGGTACGCACTCTCCAATTTTCTATTTCTATTTCTAATCCAGTTAAGTAATCACATGTGACACCTCAAATATAGTACTCTGCCGACAAGTTTCCATAATGACATCCAGCCTATTGCTGTGTGGATCACCTGCAATCTGTACAGATTATGTGCAGTGGACTTTTTATAGTCTGTAGGTGAAACATCAACCATGTGAACACTGTGTACCACCCGCTCAGGTTCAAAGGTCGACACTGGGCTATTACATCTCTTCAGCTTATTTCCACTCGATTACACCTCCGACAGCACCACTGTAACTTTCCAAACATGAAGAAACCACCAACCCACCACTCACTGGTGCTGTGTACCAGTTAACACAGGGAACACAGGGCAGCGGGTGTGGGCTCAGAGGATGGTGAAGACAACAAGCTTTTAGATTGTTTTAAGCAGTTTGAAATAAACTCCAAAACATATGACTATATACTCCCACAAAAAACTGTTCACCTTTACAACACTGTTTCATGCACTGCACCAACATGGTGAAATGACACCCAGTCCTCCAACCTGAACAACCATCAACCCTCTGATACGACCGCATACCAGTGTCTCCTGAAAAAAGTGCCCCTACAGCGGCAGGTCCAACCGGACCATGGCTGTCAGGGTTTACAATAATAAACAAACTGTATGGAGAGCATCATACTTGCCTTTGTCACCATGTTTACTAAAATAAACAGTCATGGTTTGGTTGATTCCAGCTTGAGCAGCAGATGGTTCATGCAGGTTTTCATTTAACACTTCATGACATGATATCAGTCTGTATCTACATTCTAATCAGCTTAGAGAATATTTATTCTGCTCGGACACATCAGAGGCAGAGAAATGTCTAATTTCTTACTTTCAAAAAACAGCATGTTAGAGAAACAGAGAGAGGGAGGAGGAGGAGGAGAAGAGAAGAGATAAAGAGAGGCTGTCAGTCAGAGGGAGAGATAGTGTGTCATGGTGGACGATCAGACAGAGCTAGTGGATCCCAGAGGGACATACAGAACAAGAGCTGCTCAATAACACCATCCATCTCTTTCTCTAACACACAACACAACACACACACACACATGCACACACACTTCATGCCAATGGAGCTCAATAAAACCAAAGATGGAAAAATCGCTTGTGTGTGTGTGTGTGTGGTGTGTTTTCTAAAAGTGTATTAGGTTTGTCACAGGTACCAGGTTTCATTGAAACTGGGAAGTGGGGAAACTCCCAGTGTCCAGTTGGAAATCTAAAGTCAGATTTTGAAGAGCTTCACCAAACACGACCTAACAATCCAAATGGCCGCTCTGCACATCAAAAAAAAGTGAAAGCTGTGGTAATACTGTTCACTAGCACTTCTGTCTTTAAATCAAGTCATACACAGAGTCTTTCTACCTGTGGACATGTTAATACGGTAACCATTTAATGTGTTGTATGGACTGGTATTACTAACAACAATAACAAGCTTCTGACTTGTTGTCACCTCAGCATTAGGCTTTTTTTTTTTTACAGCTAATTTAGTTTAGAAATTCAAACATGTAGATTTCAGACAAACACACAACACACACACACACACACAGCTTCAGCAACTGTTTTATCTGAAGCAGTACAGAGTGTGTGTCATCACTGCAGCGGATGTTTGAGCCCTGACGTGTTTGTCCTGAGAATAAACTTGACAAGAGCAGATAACTGAACTGACTACTGTCGCCTGGGAAGGTAACAGCAGACAGAGACACTGATGAGGTCAATTAGGAAAGCTAAAATGCTTACTAATCTACAAAACATTATGATAATCAATCAATCAATCATAAAAGTTATTTTTTATGCCACAATTGACTTGCTGTCACAGCATCAGTTTAAGCTGTTGGCTGGTTATTTTCTACACTAACATACTGAATATCTTATTCAGGCAAGAAATACATCTGAAGACAGCACCTTGGACATTGTCTGTCCACTGTCATGGACAACTTTTATAAAGACCTAACAATTAACAGATAAACAAGATATTAACTGGAGGATGAAGTGATGATTGATTGACTATAAAAGGGTTAGGGTTAGTAGGTCTAGGTTCTGTATTAATACTGTGAAAGTATCAAAGCGCTCAGTCCACAGAGAAATGCACACAGCCTGTATTCAGAAACTGAGAACTTAAAACCAGCCGTCAGGACTTCTGAAACTTTGTGATGTACAACAAAGCAGTCACCGACGTCTCAGGCACAGCCCACACCCCGCCCACCTGGACCCACCATCCAACCTTGCAGGATTTGGTTTCTCTGAGTGTTTTCCTGAAATCTGCTATATCAGAAGAGAGACTCAGAGCCTCCTCTCTTTCTGATTGGCTCACCGACCTGTTTGTTTACTAGAGCTCCAGAGAGAAGCCTGAGAGAGGAGATGTAAAACTACACTGAGATGATTTTTGGTTCTTAAACCACATATGTAAAACAAAAGAGGAAAATATGGAGCTTTAACATATCTCTTCAGAACAAATGCCCAGTGGAAGTGATAGAACATAGAATTCCTTGTCCTTTTTTTGTGCAAAGATGAAGTTATTTTTTTCTGTTCTCTATTTTATTTCTTTGTATAGAAAACTGAGTTACATCCTTTTTAGTTGAAAAATCCATGTGTTAGTCTCTGTCCTTTCCTTCCTCTGCAGCTCGACAGGGAAACACAAAGAAGATCCACTAACTGCACACATATCCTCTTAATGTGTCCATCTCACACTACTGCAGCCTCGTAACAGACTTCAGATAATGTTTGCAAAGAACAAGGCCTGTGGATTCTGTCCCCATCACTTCACTGACAGCTCATTAAGAGGGGATTTCTTTATGCTTTAGATGAACCAGATCACAACTGAGAGAAAACTATTTCAGTCTTCATGTGTGGACACGACTGCTGCTTTTACACTGAGTGTGAAAAACTTGTTGTCAGTAGATTTATTTTCCTCATGTTTCATAAACCACCAGCAAGACTTTTATATCACATATTACTCCTTCTAACAGAGCTTCCCCTGGACACCACCATAGAGACAGACTGCACTGATCTGCAGGACAGACCTGACTGATCCAATACCAGGAGGCTGGATTCTACAATAGAGTATTAGGGCCACATTTAGGGAAAAAAAAAATTTTTTTACAAGTATAAAGTTTGTTATATTATGAGAATTGACAATGTAAAATTTCTAGAGAAAAAGCATATTTTTTAGGATATTATATCAA
>NW_019174291.1:4712275-4724775 GCF_002260705.1 Seriola dumerili | reverse complement strand
CTGGAAATGACAGAATATGTGAACACACAACAAATTTATCGACACCCCAAAAAAAGTATAAGCACTTTGTATGACACAAATGTGACCAAAGGTACCTGAAAGAGTTTGTGGTCATCCTGAAAAAAGTGTCTGGACTGATTCTGATTGGCTGTTTGATGTTCAAACAGCTGACTCTGATTAGCTGTGTGCTGCACTGACAGTCATGTTCCTCCCTCAGCTCACTGTCTATCTGGGGAAGAGAGACTTTGTGGACCACGTGGACCTGGTGGAGCCTGTCGGTGAGATTTTACTGAGTTTAGTTTGTTGTGTCAGTGAAGTGTAGTGTCCCTCTGCGATTGGCTGGTCTCTGATAGCAGCTGATTTCATCTTGAGGCTTGTTAGAAATGCACAGATGAAGATCAGAGTAAAAAGAAGTTGTCCTCTGGCTGTTTGTTGATTTTCTGACTGTTTTCCTGCAGATGGCGTCGTCCTGATTGACCCAGAGTACCTGAAGGAGAGGAAAGGTGGGGAAACTGAACCTCCTCTCTGGTCATATAAAAACAGATGGTTAAATATTCTCACAGATGTTCTGTAAGCAAAACCAAAAACTTAAAATAATATTTCCATCAATATTTTCATCATCCATGGATCAGGAAGTAGCAGGTCTTCACTAATCAAATGGTTGGTGTTTTGACCCTCGGCTCCTCCAGTCCACATATAGAAGTGTCCTTGGGCAAGATACTGAACCCCATAACTGCCCACCCTGTATCATTGATTTGTGAGTTTCAGTGTGATAGAAAAGCACTGCATGTATATATGAGTGAATGGGTGAATGTTGCTTGTTATGTAAAATGCTCTGAGTGGTCGATAAGACTAGAAAAGTGCTGTATAAGTGCAGTCCATTTACCATTTTGGGCTAGGAAGATTCCCATGTGGAATCTGTGTTACTTTGTGGGAGAAAAGGACATCCTCCTGAACACTGAAGCTGGAAATTGCTCTAATTTCTTGCCTTTAGATCTAAGTGCAGCTTTTAACACATTCCCCCAATACAACCCCCTCCCAACTCCAAATAGAAAGTCTGTAAATTATTTTTAATTCAGAAATTATTTTTAATTATTTGGATTTATCATATTTCATCTCTTTAGTTAACTCTTCAATTATAGTTTCTATTCAGTTTAGGTCTAAATTCTGTATCAAAGACTCCTTCCAACACTAGACAAAATTCTGCGTGCTTTCATATATTTTTTGTATGTAGTAAGTTTGTTGTATGACAAACACCTCTCAGGTTATTGAAAAAAGAAAAAAAGACATGACCTCAGTAGCAATGGTAGATACAGCCCAGACTCCTCTTTAACCGTGGTCTTCAGCTACTATCGGGTCCCTCAAGTTCAATACTACATTTATTAATTTATATGTTCTTGTTTGGTGACCTGACCAAAAATATAACCTCTCTTTTCACTTTTATGCTGATGATACCAAGCACTATCGACCTCTAGCTTAATAATTATCACAGAACTCAACAACTGTCTTCAGGACATCAAATCCTGGATGACTGAGAACTCTGCAGCTGAACAAGCAGAGGCTCAGCAGTGATATTTGGCCTCCTCTGGTCATTCAGCTTCAGTAAGCTGTGGAGTTCCTCAGGGAAGCGTCCTGGAGCCTCTGCTCTTTATGTTAAACCTCATAAAGATTTAAAGGAACACTTTATCATTCACTAGATTAAGGACATGTTGAGGGGAGGTTAACACAAAGACTGGAGGCAGGGGAAACTGTTAGCCTTGCATCATTGGTCCTATAAGAGGAAATGACTGTTTTTTTCTTCATCAGTGTTTGTCACTCTGACCTGTGCGTTCCGTTATGGTCGCGAGGATTTGGACGTCCTCGGGTTGACGTTTCGGAAGGACCTGTTTGTGGCTAATGTCCAGGCGTTTCCTCCACTGCCTGAGGAGAAGAAGAGTCTGACTCGTCTTCAGGAACGCCTGATTAAAAAGCTTGGAGAACATGCCTACCCATTCATCTTCGAGGTACTTAGTCTGCAGAACTTCCTTCAGATCTCTCTGTCAGCAGCACATCATCTGCTGAATATCGTTGCAAATTGTTTTTTGTCAACTGTTGATACAAAACCTGACAATCTTTTCTTGAATACCTGAGTGAGAAATATAAACATGTTTTTCTACAAACCCTGTCTCTTAATTGAACACAGACGCTAAAGTCAAATATGTAACCAAGCAGCCAGACAAGAACTTTGTCTAAATAAAAAAAAACAGTCTGAGCGTGCAGAAAAATATGATTTAAATCAGCCTAGTATCAGCTGGTTTCAGTCTAGTATCAACTGTTTTCAGCCTAGTGTCAGCTGGTTTCAGTCTAGTGTCAGCTGGTTTCAACCTAGTATCAGCTGGTTTCAGTCTAGAGTCAGATGGTTTCAGCCTAGTATCAGCTGGTTTCAGTCTAGTCTCAGCTGGTTTCAGTCTAGTGTCAGCTGGTTTCAGCCTAGTATTAGCTGAAAGTCTCTAGATTTGTCACCTGGTGCTTTTAAAAAAAAAAAATCGTTATAGGGTGTGAAAAGTTGCCCTAAGTTTTCGTGTCAGACAGCACATAATTCCAAAATTAAATGATCAAGTCTCAGGTCAGACCTAATTTACTTTAGATAGAAGATTAGAGGTTTTATTTTGACGGTCTTGCGGTCTGGGAGGCCTACCATGTATTCTGGATTTTAAAGAAAACTGAACACAACTGAAAGAAGAGAGAGAAAAGACTGCTGTACTGACAATCTGCAGATAATGAAAAATAAGGGTTAGAATCATGAAATGTGATATTAGCAGCTTCCATTTGAGATATTTTTCCTTCATGTGTTTTTAGATTCCTCTGAACCTGCCATGCTCTGTCACCCTGCAGCCTGGACCAGAGGACACTGGGAAGGTGAAGATGCTGAGTTTTCTCTTTCATTTCCCACTGAGATTTTGTCTGCTTTGCTCTCTTGGTCTGTTCTGTTGCTATGCAGCTGCTCTGGGGTTAAAAGCCTGAACACCTCACCAACTCTAATTATAAAACCTTTTCTCTGAACATGTATTTAAATAAATTAACATATCAGCCAGAAGAGGTGATTTTCTTGCTACTGTGTGTCCTCAGGCCTGCGGAGTTGACTTCGAGGTGAAAGCTTTCTGTGCAGAAAATGTTGAAGAAAAGATCCACAAAAGGTAAAAATATGTCAGCTGCAGTCCAACCCTGGAGAGAATAAAGAGATGAATTATGAATGACAGTGAAATCAGTCGTGCATTAGCATCTTCCTGCACACAGGGAGAGGGAGGCAGCTGCCAGCTGCAAGACGATCACTTCACCACTGACAGAGAATAAACCACAGTGATCCCTCAAATCACACATCCAGACTAAATCTAGAGTGCACAGTGGCACTATGATTAGATGGTGGTATCAGTGTTGTGTTGATGTTGTAGGAATTCGGTGCGTCTGGTGATCAGGAAGGTGCAGTACGCCCCAGAGAAACCTGGTCCTCAGCCGACAGCAGAAACCACCAGACAGTTCCTGATGTCAGACAAACCTCTGCACCTGGAGGCCTCTCTGGACAAGGAGGTAAGACCTGTGTGTTACTCACATATTTGGAGCAGTGATCCTCTAGAAAAGCACTAATAAGCCCATTTCAGCCCCTCACAGTCCAGTCCCGGATCACACACAGACGATCAGAAAGACCCGAGCTGAAAAGGAAGTACAGGCGCTCGTTATCCTGACAAAATGACATATTTAAGTCTGGTTATCTACTCACAACCTGGACCATGTGTTGTCACAAGATATGTCTTAGTTGTTGGCAGCCATGACCCCTCTGGGCCTCTGTACCTCAGTGTCTTTGCCTGTCCTCTCTCAGATCTACTACCATGGAGAGCCCATCAGTGTTAATGTTCATGTCACCAACAACACCAACAAGACCGTGAAGAAGATGAAGATCTCTGGTACGTCAAAGCGCTGCTTTCTGCTTGCATCTCTGTGTGGTAACTGTGTTGTGTTATTAAACACTGATTTGTGTTTCCACAGTGCGACAGTACGCAGACATCTGCCTCTTCAACACGGCTCAGTACAAATGTCCAGTGGCCACTGAGGAGTCAGAGTGAGTGCTCTCTGTTTGAGTGTTGGACAGAACAGACAACATGCTGAGACTGAGTAGTTACCACAAGCTCCGTTCAGGAGCTTTTGACTGTATCGCCTGGTCTTCCTCAACAGATTGAGTTGACCGGTTGTCATGGCATTGTTAATGTCAAATTTTCATTGTTTGAGCACTTTAAGGACTTCTCAACATCAATTTGTAAAATGCCAAAACATATAAAACTGGAGTTTAAGGTGAGATTCATCAATGTGCTAATGACATAACTGTTCTTAGAGTAAGGTTGATGGTGATTAATGATAAGAAAACACAACAGGGTGTTTTGTAAGATATTTTCTTAAATATTCAAAAGAAAACAACACGATGCATGTTTGTAAATAACAATGATCAGAAAAAGAATTGACCAAACTACAAACTGAAAAATCACGATGCTGATGACGACATCTAGTGAATTCAGTCAGAAGCTGATATCTGGGTTCATATTCACTTGACAAAGTCACCATGAAAATATTTTTCTTCTCTTCAGTGACATCGTAGCTCCCAGTTCAACTTTTTGCAAAGTTTTCACCCTCACTCCTTTTCTGGCCAACAACCGAGAGAAACGAGGCCTGGCTCTGGATGGAAAGCTGAAGCACGAAGACACCAACCTGGCCTCCAGCACACTGTGAGTCCAACACCACTCATGATGCCTTCCAGGCTTGTAGGAGAGTGGGAAATTCAAATGTGATGCTTCTGATGGCATCGAAGCAGCCTGACTGGTTAAACTGAATGTTGAATGTTGTCCTGAGCAGGTTACGAGAAGGAGCCAATAAGGAGATCCTCGGTATCATTGTATCATACAAAGTCAAAGTGAAGCTGGTCGTGTCGCGAGGCGGGTCAGTACACTTTGTTTTTAACTCAACATCAAATGAGACGAGCTTTAAAGTCTAACTGAAATTACAATTCATGATCATTCAACATCATGCAGTACTCTGTGTTATCATATGGAACTCTGTGACTTTATACAGAGCTCTGTGACATCACACGGAACTCTGTGACATCACAGGGAACACAAACTTTTTACAGAGCTCTGTGACTTAATACAGAACTCTGTGACATCATATGGTACTCTGTGATATCATAGGGTACCCTGTTACTCAATACAGAACCCTGTGACATCATACGGTACTCTGTAACTTAATATAGAACTCTGTGACTTCATATGGTACTCTGTGACTTTATTTAGAACTCTGTAACTTCATATGTAACTTTGTGGTTTATACAGAACACTGACTTTTTGTGGTACTCTGGGACATAATAGGATACTCTGTGACTTTATATATAACTCTGTGACATCAAACGGAACACTGACTTTTTATAGAACTCTATGACTTAATACGGAATTCTGTGACTTTATACGGTTCTCTGTGACCTTATACCGTACTCTGTGACTTCATGTGGAACTCTGTGACTTCATTTGGAACACTGACTTTTTACGGTACTCTGTGACATCATACAGTACTTGGTGATCACACAGTACTCTGTGCCTTTATATGAAACTCTGCAACATCAATCACTTTTTACAGAACTCTTTGACTTCCTGTGTAACTCTGTGATTTAATATGAAACTCTGTGACTTCATACAGAACTCTATGACAACTCACCAAACTCTTTGAGTCTTTACGGAACTCTTTTTAAACAAATCTCTGGGATATCATACAGAACTCTGTGACATGATACGGTATTATGTAAATTAAAACGGTACTCTGTGATATCATAGGGTACCCTGTAACTTTGTACAGTACCCTTTGAAATCACACTGAGCACTGACTTTATACAGAACCCTGTGAGAGGATACAGAATTTCTGACTTTTTACGCAACTTTGTGATATCATATGGAACTCTGACTTTTCACAAAATGCTGTGACATCACAGGGAATGCTGTGATTTATTATGGTACTCTGTGACATCATACAGTACTCTGTAACTTAAAAGGAACTTCATATGCAATTCTTTGACTTACATACAGAACACTGTGACTTCATATGGAACTCTGTGACTTTATACAGTATTCTGTGACTTACTATGGAAGTCTCTGACTTAATATGCTACTCTGTGACTTCATACGGAACATGTGTTTTAAAATGGAACTCTGTGACTTCATACGGAAGTCTGTGACATCACACGGAACTCTGACTTTATATGGAACTCTGTACCATCACATGGAAGACTGACCTTTTGCAAGACTCTTTGACTTCATGTGGAATACTGTGACTTCATACAGTACTATGTAATTTAATACAGTAGTCTGTGACAACACACCAAACTCTGTGACTCTATACAGAGCTCTGGAACATCACACGGAACTTTTTATGGAACTCTGTGACATGGTACGGTACTCTGTGACTTAATACGGAACTCTCTGACTTCATAAAGTACCCTGTGACTTTATACGGAATGCATCATATAGCACTTTGTGACTTAATACAGCTCTGTGACATCATACGGTACTCTCTGGTTGTGTATGAAATCACTCACTCATTCACTCCTCCCTAGTCACTATCCAGGGACATCTATGTAGAGGACTAAATAGTGAGCTAATTGGCAAAATGAAAAAAAACTTTCAGACTCTACTCAGGTAATTTTCTCCTCACCATTTTTCTGTCTTTCAGCACAAGCGCAATGCATGATGGTTTATATTGCTTGGTTTATTAACCATTGGTTGTACACTACTTTTCATGATGCATTGTGGGACACTATGAGTCCACTACGTAGGGTGTGATCATTCTTACTATACATTTGGACAGCACTACAAAATGGCAAACTTACATTTATATATATATATATATATATAGCCTATATTTACTTACAAAAAAGTGATGAGATCAAATCTCAGTTTGACTTTAAAGCTTAGTTCTTGTGTGAATCTCCAGTTTCTGTTCCTCCCTTATCATCACTGCAGGTGGTTTAATCAAGTCTTTCACATAAGCAAGTAACTGCTGTTTTCTTCATCTCACCTGTTACTGACATAATGTTCTGAAACAAAACTGGTGTTTAAATGTGACGATTTAAAGAAGACAAAAGCTGTTTCTGGAGCACAAATGTAGAATTAAAAACACAATGTTACAGTCTGTCTCTTCTTGTAGTTTCTCCTCTGCACTCTTTCTTTAGTGTGTTCAGGCTGATACCATGTGGATAACCTGATCTTAACATCCACCCAAATGCCAGTTAAAGCAGACGCGTTAAGGGCATGAACAGAAAACTGCTCAGATCACAATGGGGTCGGCCTCGGCTCCAAGATCCTGATGACAGTTAATGAGCACATCAATAGACATGAGTAGAAACACTCTGCTGCTGCTGTGAAGCTGAAGGTGTTAAATGTTTATTGATTTCAGGCTCCTGGGAGATCTGGCGGCGAGGTAACCTTTCACGTTCTGTCACGTCACGTTCTGTCACCAATCAACACACTGATACAAACCACACACTTTCACATCTCACTAAACAAATTCTATCACAACACTCCAATTACTAAATGAAATATCTTTAATACATTTGCTGTGGATTGTTGGTGGTTTTATGACATGATACATGTAATGATTGTTTTTCAGTGACGTCTCTGTTGAGCTGCCCTTCACATTAATGCACCCAAAGCCGTTAGAAGAATCCATCTACAGAGACGGTGAGTCATGTTCATGTTCATTTCTCTGCAAACTCAGATCTGCTCTGTTGATGAGACAGTGCATTATCATCCGCCTGAACAACTCACATATAAAACCTAAGAATCAGTTAAAGAAAGTGCAACAATGGTGTACAAGTAACACAAATTTTATCTAATTACTTTTAGTCTAATGTCAGATTTTTTTCCATTGTGTTTCCATTTGTGTCATCAACATAATGACTGAAAGAAACCTCTTTAATAAACTAATAAAAAACAAGACTAGGTCTAAACCTAGTCTATGTCTGGACTGCCTCTGATCAAATCCTGATTTTATAACTGTGACGTTGTCTGACAAAATCACCAAACACATAAATTAAAGACGAAGACTGAGCTGTGTCCATCTGGGATCACAATAGTTAAGTCTTTATTTACTTCAACTCAAGAATGTAACAGACTTTTATTAGAGGAAGGTCTTTATGTCTAACTCCCTTTGTTTGATATGTAGAGTTGGTCATAGCAGCATTCCAGTACAAAGCCTTGTCTTCAGCTGCTCCTGTCTGTCGTGTTAAAATGACTGTATTATGTGTTAATACAAATCGTTTCAAATTAAAAGTCCTTTAGCATTTCAGTGGACAGAAACCCCTTATGTCTTAATATGGCTCTTATTGCTGTGTTGTAGTAAGAGTATTGTCTCATTTCCAGTTGCTGGTGTTTCTGTTGTTTACATGCTATTCAGATCTGCTAGCTTCTTTAGCAGTTAGCAATGACTTCCCTCTCCCCTGCTCAGTGTGACTTGTGTTTAGTTAATAATGATACGTGTAATGAAAGTAGTTTATTTGCTGTAATGGAGGCAAGGCTCAGTGTATTGGAAGCGCTCCTCCTCTTCCCTGCAGTTCCTGAACAGCTAGGAAACCAGAGCAGCTTGGTGGACTGCCTGTAACAAGAGGTGTAGCCCTGAGCCCCGAGTTGGCATCTATACACGGTCCAGACCTGAACCAGGTTTATACTAGGGATAGGCATTTAAAGTAATTTCAATATTCGAGTACTCTCATTACCTCATGAACCAGTACTTGATTGCTTATTATAATATATATTATATTATAATATATATACATAAATAATTTTTTTACCTAAGAAAAAAAGATATACGGGAGGCCCGTGTCCGACTGGAAACACAAGCAGAACCAATGTTAAGTTTGTGTTTCCAGTCGGACACAGACCCCCCCGACCAAGCCTTCCAGATTAAAGGACTGGCAGTCCAGCCAACTAGATCATCAACAGACGGTGAGAATGGAAACACATTTCAGGCCCTAAAATAACTGTGCACATCATGTCCACACTGATTGCAGTTTCAGTCTCACCTTGGTTATAAATGCATTGTCTGATCTTGAAAACATGAATTGATGTTCATATTCCAGGTATGAATATACTGCTGTGTATTAATCTGTGGGATACTGTAGTTTTCGTCCTGTGCTGCTGTTTGGAAAGAAATGAATGTGATTCGGCCTGAGACATGTGGATGCTCTGGTTATAAACATCCTCCCACATGCCTGGGTTAACTGCTCAGATCACAGGGGTCGGCCTTTAACGGCTCCACAAGGCGCCATTTAGGTTTGGACTGGCACCACTTGCACACATGTAGAAAAAATAATTTTAAAATATTAACAATATTTAATTGTTGTAATTGAACATCAAACTGTCTAATATCAATGTCCCATCTGATGATGAGGCCTGATAATGAGATGGTTTGTATTTCTTAATGTGATTTCATGGAAGTGAAGTGAAAAAGTAAAAATCAACCTTAGAACTGGTGATGATTTGAAATGATGAGCAGTGATATGAACCAAGTTTGTTGTAAAATGTGTCTCACAGGAGTGTGTGTCTCTCAGGATGATGTGTTGAGTGAAGTTTCCGGTGTCTGACCATCATGTCTCTCTGTCTTTCAGCCCCAGATGAAGCTCCAATCGACACAAACCTAATCGAGTTTGACACAAAGTAAGCAGCCATCTCTCCTGTCTCTCTGTCTCTGATCCTGTCTCTCCCTCCTCATCAGCTCATCCAAACGCTGCCTCTGCTCTGTGATCTGATTGGCTCTGCTCTGATTTACGTCCTCGTCAATAACCCTGACAGCAGAGAGGGTTTCCTCTCCGCCTGCTGGAGCATTAACTGTGATGGACTCGTCTCCTGAGTCTCAGCCTTAATGTGTCTTAATGCCTGCTGCTCTGTGAGCTGCAGGAAATGGGCTTCAAACTGAAAACGCATACTGCTGTCAGCAGAGCCTGGAACATGACTCCTGACAAACACCAACTCTGCATTTTACAGATTATTATTTCACTCTCATACGACCACAGGACAACTACAGAGAATCATTTATTCACCAGTTATAATGACTGAAAAAGGATAAGGAGCCTCAGTTTAAAGCTGATTACTGATTAATGAACTCATAATAATACCTCACACTTCAAGTCATTCAGTCTCATGTTCAGTATCCAGGACTGTTATTGTTCACAGTAGAAACAGATGAGAGGCAAAATAATTCCGCTTGTTTTCACTTCAGCTGGTTACAAGTTTTTTAGAAGTGAGTTTCACTCAGTGTTGAAACAAGAGAGAATGAAGCAGATTGATGCACTAAATAAAACAATTACAGACACACACACACACACCACAACACACCACACACACACAAACTATCACCACACACACACACCATATACTCATAGGAGCTAAGATAGTATAATATAATATGATATATGAGTGAGTGATAAGGCCGTATATACAGCATATAGCAAATGAGTACACCCTCTCTTATACCTAACAAATTCAGTGCTTTCTCTCTATAAATAAGACGTATTTGGGGTTCATATATGATGTAATATTCCTACACACTTACCAATGATATATATCAATACTAAACAGGGAAATATGTTGTTCTTGTCAAAATGGTAAAAGGTCATGTTGCAAAAATGAGTACATCCTCCTGAAAGTTACAAAATAAGACTTATTATACAACAGTTAGTTCCAACCAAGTTATTTGATTGGACGAGAGGCATTCCATGAATGCTGGTATAGAGTACAACAGCACTGGGACTTTTAACTACATGTGTCACTCCGCCTCACAGGTGTTCTTTTAACGTTTCAGCGTTACATTAATGGTCGTTATCTGTCTTAGAGTGTAACAAACTTTGCAAAGATGAAAATATTTCCAGAAATAACATTTGAATTAAATGATGTCTGGTCGTCAGAAGAGGATGAAGGAAGAAGCCTGGGTACTTCAGCACACATCTCCAGGTGCACTCATATGACATTGTCAGGTCAGGAAAATGTTTATGTGTTGCTTAGCAACAGTCCAGTACCAGTCCAGTTGCGGAACTATTTGTGTTGGCGTAGCCAAATAAATGATGAAATAAACAAACTAATCATAATCTGTTGTTGCTTATTTAACTAATATGGCACTCGTAGAACTGTTGTTTAAAAGCCATGTCACATGAGAGGACGTGATGGAGTGATGTACTGACTGCAGCACGGCTGTGATGTGATTCTGCAACATCTCTCCCTCTCATGTGATAGTGTTTAAATAAAATGTGTTTTGGTGTTTGTTAAGGGCACCAGACTCACCAGGTGAGTCTGTTGAACCATCCCACTCAAACAGGTGTAATTGGTTGATAATTAAAGTCGTACCTAACCCACTGAATCGCTCTCAGACTTAATGCTGACAACAATGGCAGCACATGGGAGAGAACTGTAGACTTGAGAAACACAACTATTTCATTACATAGAAAAGAGCAAGGGTACAAGAGGTTTAGCAAATCAGTCACAAATATAGGGATAGGGAAATTCAAAGAGGACAGAAACGTCCAGGTCGCTGTCATAAGATTTCACCTCAGGACGAGCGAGTTTTGTTGATAAAAGTGAATTGGCGATAGCAAGTGCCAAACTGGAGTGACTGTTTTGACGTCACACATTGAGACACATCCTGCACACAGGTGGAACCATGACTGTTCATGCAGGAGGCACTGCGGAAGCACAGTACAAGAGAGCCTGTTTAGCCTTTGGCCATACTGACAAAGGTGAAGACTTTTGTTCTACTTGGCTGAAACCAGGTTGAACTTCAATTTTTGCAACTCTAGATTTAAGCCAAAGTTGTGCAATTTACTTATTTTTTAAATATTGATGACACATTTTCTATGTTGTTGTTACATGTGTTTAATAAATTTCATTTTTGTCACCTGTTGAATTGAAATTTGATCATTCAGGAAAAAAAAAAATCTTTATGTTCAGAGGGGTGTACTCATTTTCTGCTGTGTACTGTACACTGATCGCCACAACATTAAAGTGAATGTGAGAGTTGGTCTCAGTGGTGTTTTGGATACTATACTATATATATATATGTATATATATGTATATATACACATATATGTATATGTATGTATGTATATATATATATATATATATATATATATATATATATATACATATATATTTTTGTATATTCATATATATTCATCATCACGATATGAACATGTGCAATAAACACATCATAAAAGACTGACTGAAACGCGATAATTAGAAAAATAATTTTATTTAACACGTCATGCACACATGGTTTTCGGGTGCAGCGCACAAGCCAAATCAAACCAGAAAAAAACTCTACCCCATATTGGTTGTTGGCTGCAGCCTCTCACAGACACACACACACCACACGACAACCACACACACATTAGACAGCACAGAGGCGGTGGTGGAGACCAGTGAGGAGTGAACTTTTTATGTGAG
>NW_019174291.1:4711761-4712250 GCF_002260705.1 Seriola dumerili | reverse complement strand
ATATATACATATATATTTTTGTATATTCATCATATATTCATCATCACGATATGAACATGTGCAATAAACACATCATAAAAGACTGACTGAAACGCGATAATTAGAAAAATAATTTTATTTACACGTCATGCACACATGGTTTTCAAGGTGCAGCGCACAAGCCAAATCAACCGGAAAAAAACTCTACCCCATATTGGTGTTGGGCTGCAGCCTCTCACAGACACACACACACACACACACACACATTAGACAGCACAGAGGCGGTGGTGGAGACCAGTGAGGAGTGAACTTTTTATGTGAGAAACACTACAGTCGTAGTTGTAGTTCTTAGTTCTGTGGTGGTCATCATAACCTTTGTAAATAAAAAGTCAGTCAGCGCCCTCCATCGCACCACCTGTGTGTGACAAGATTTAAACGTGTAGCTGCCGCTTCATTTGACACAAACTTTTCTAAACTTGTAACTACAGCCTGAGACAGCCCCCCCCCCTC
>NW_019174291.1:4702615-4711736 GCF_002260705.1 Seriola dumerili | reverse complement strand
GATCACACAGTACTCTGCTGCCTTTATATGGAACTCTGCAACATCAATCACTTTTACAGAACTCTTTGACTTCCTGTGTAACTCTGTGATTTAATATGAACTCTGTGACTTCAATACAGAACTCTATGACAACTCACCAAACTCTTTGATCTTTACGGAACTCTTTTTAAAACAAATCTCTGGATATCATACAGAACTTTGACATGATACGGTATATGTAAATTAAAACGGCTACTCTGTGATATTCATAGGACCCTGTAACTTTGTACAGTACCCTTTGAAATCACACTGAGCACTGACTTTATACAGAACCCTGTGAGAGGGATACAGAATTTCTGACTTTTTACGCAACTTTGTGATATCATATGGAATCTCTGACTTTTCACAAAATGCTGTGACATCACAGGGAATGCTGTTATTTATTATGGTACTCTGTGCATCATACAGTACTCTGTAACTTAAAAGGAACTTCATATGCAATTCTTTGACTTACATACACAAACACTGTGACTTCATATGGAACTCTGTGACTTTATACAGTATTCTGTGACTTACTATGGAAGTCTCTGACTTAATATGCTACTCTGTGACTTCATACGGAACATTGTTTAAAATGAACTCTGTGACTTCATACGGAAGTCTGTGAACATCACACGGAACTCTGACTTTATATGGAACTCTGTACCATCACATGGAAGACTGACCTTTTGCAAGACTCTTTGACTTCATGTGGAATACTGTGACTTCATACAGTACTATGTAATTTAATACAGTAGTCTGTGACAACACACCAAACTCTGGGTGACTCTATACAGAGCTCTGGAACATCACACGGAAACTTTTTATGGAACTCTGTGACATGGTACGGTACTCTGTGACTTAATACGGAACTCTCTGACTTCATAAAGTACCCTGTGACTTTATACGGAATGCATTCATATAGCACTTTGTTGACTTAATACAGCTCTGTGACATCATACGGTACTCTCTGGTTGTGTATGAAATCACTCACTCATTCACTCCTCCCTAGTCACTATCCAGGGACATCTATGTAGAGGACTAAATAGTGAGCTAATTGGCAAAATGAAAAAAAACTTTCAGACTCTACTCAGGGTAATTTTCTTCCTCACCATTTTT
Source organism: Seriola dumerili (assembly GCF_002260705.1). Taxonomy (NCBI): domain Eukaryota; kingdom Metazoa; phylum Chordata; class Actinopteri; order Carangiformes; family Carangidae; genus Seriola; species Seriola dumerili. Next base: position 4,710,599 of record NW_019174291.1, on the reverse strand, counting down.
CTGTCTTCAGCACAAGCGGCAATGCACTGAATGGTTTATATTGCTTGGTTTATTAACCATTGGTTGTACACTACTTTTCATGATGCATTGTGGGACACTATGAGTCCACTACGTAGGGTGTGATTCATTCTTACTATACATTTGGACAGCACTACAAAATGCAACTTACATTTATAATATATATATTATTATATATATATATAGCCTATATTTACTTACAAAAAAGTGATGAGATCAAATCTCAGTTTGACTTTAAAGCTTAGTTCTTGTGTGAATCTCCAGTTTCTGTTCCTCCCTTATCATCACTGCAGGTGGTTTAATCAAGTCTTTCACATAAGCAAGTAACTGCTGTTTTCTCATCTCAACCTGTTACTGACATAATGTTCTGAAACAAAACTGGTGTTTAAATGTGACGATTTAAGAAGACAAAGTGTTTCTGGAGCACAAATGTAGAATTAAAAACACACAATGTTACAGTCTGTCTCTTCTTGGTAGTTTTCTCCTCTGCACTCTTTCTTTAGTGTTTCAGGCTGATACCATGTGGATAACCTGATCTTAACATCCACCAAATGCCAGTTAAAGCAGACGCGTTAAGGGCATGAACAGAAAACTGCTCAGAATCACAATGGGGTCGGCCTCGGCTCCAAGATCCCGATGACAGTTAATCGAGCACATCAATAGACATGAGTAGAAACACTCTGCTGCTGCTGTGAAGCTGAAGGTTTAAATGTTTATTGATTTCAGGCTCCTGGGAGATCTTGGGCGGCGAGGTAACCTTTCACGTTCTGTCACGTCACGTTCTGTCACCAATCAACACACTGATACAAACCACACACTTTCACATTCTCACTAAACAAATTCTATCACAAACTCCAATTACTAAATGAAATATCTTTAATACATTTGCTGTTGGATTGTTGGTGGTTTTATGACATTGATACATGTAATGATTGTTTTTCAGTGACGTCTCTGTTGAGGCTGCCCTTCACATTAATGCACCAAAGCCGTTAGAAGAATCCATCTACAGAGACGGTGAGTCATGTTCAGTTCATTTCTCTGCAAACTCAGATCTGCTCTGTTGATGAGACAGTGCATTATCATCCGCCTGAACAACCTCACATATAAAACCTAAGAATCAGTTTAAGAAAAGTGCAACAATGGTGTACAAGTAACACAAATTTTATCTAATTACTTTTAGTCTAATGTCAGATTTTTTTCCATTGTGTTTCCATTTGTGTCATCAACATAATGACTGAAAGAAACCTCTTTAATAAACTAATAAAAAACAAACTAGGTCTAAACCTAGTCTATGTCTTGGACTTGCCTCTGATCAAATCCTGATTTTATAACTGTGACGTTGTCTGACAAAAATCACCAAACACATAAATTAAAGACGAGACTGAGCTGTGTCCATCTGGGATCACAATAGTTAAGTCTTTTATTTACTTCAACTCAAGAATGTAACAGACTTTTATTAGAGGAAGGTCTTTATGTCTAACTCCCTTTGTGTATGTAGAGTTGGTCATAGCAGCATTTCAGTACAAAGCCTTGTCTTCAGCTGCTCCTGTCTGTCGTGTTAAAATGACTGTATTATGTGTATAATTACAAATCGTTTCAAATTAAAAGTCCTTTAGCATTTCAGTGGACAGAAACCCCTTATTGTTTAATATGGCTCTTATTGCTGTGTTGTAGTAAGAGTATTGTCTCATTTCCAGTTGCTGTGTTTCTGTTGTTTACATGCTATTCAGATCTGCTAGCTTCTTTAGCAGTTAGCAATGACTTCCCTCTCCCCTGCTCAGTGTGACTTGTGTTTAGTTAATAATGATACGTGTAATGAAAGTAGTTTATTTGCTGTAATGGAGGCAAGGCTCAGTGTATTGGAAGCGCTCCTCCTCTTCCCTGCAGTTCCTGAACAGCTAGGAAACCAGAGCAGCTTGGTGGACTGCCTGTAACAAGAGTGTAGCCCTGAGCCCCCAGTTGGCATCTATACACGGTCCAGACCTGAACCAGTTTATACTAGGGATAGGCATTTAAAGTAATTTCAATATTCGAGTACTCTCATTACCTCATGAACCAGTACTTGATTGCTTATTTATAATATATATTATATTATAATATATATACATAAATAATTTTTTTAACCTAAAGAAAAAAAGATATACGGGAGGCCCGTGTCCGACTGGAAACACAAGCAGAAACCAATGTTAAGTTTGTGTTTCCAGTCGGACACAGACCCCCGACCAAGCCTTCCAGATTTAAAGACTGGCAGTCCAGCCAACTAGATCATCAACAGACGGTGAGAATGGAAACACATTTCAGGCCCTAAAATAACTGTGCACATCATGTCCACACTGATTGCAGTTTTCAGTCTCACCTTGTTATAAATGCATTGTCTGATCTTGAAAACATGAATTGATGTTCATATTCCAGGTATGAATATACTGCTTGTGTATTAATCTGTGGGAATACTGTAGTTTCGTCCTGTGCTTGCTGTTTGGAAAGAAATGAATGTGATTCGGCCTGAACATGTGGATGCTCTGGTTATAACATCCTCCCACATGCCTGGGTTAACTGCTCAAGACACAGGGTCGGCCTTTAACGGCTCCACAAAGGCGCCATTTAGGTTTGGACTGGCACCACTTGCACACATGTAGAAAAATAATTTTAAATATTAACATTGAACATCAAACTGTCTAATATCAATGTCCCATCTGATTGATGAGGCCTGATAATGAGATGGTTTGTATTTCTTAATGTGATTTCATGGAAGTGAAGTGAAAAAGTAAAAATCAACCTTAGAACTGGTGATGATTTTGAAATGATGAGCAGTGCATATGAACCAAGTTTGTTGTAAAATGTGTCTCACAGCAGTGTGTTCTCTCAGGATGATGTGTTGAGTGAAGTTTCCGGTGTCTGACCATCATGTCTCTCTGTCTTTCAGCCCCAGATGAAGCTCCAATCGACACAAACCTAATCGAGTTTGACACAAAGTAAGCAGCCATCTCTCCTGTCTCTCTGTCTCTGATCCTGTCTCTCCCTCCTCATTCAGCTCATCCAAACGCTGCCTCTGCTCTGTGATCTGATTGGCTCTGCTCTGATTTACGTCCTCGTCAATAACCCTGACAGCAGAGAGGGTTTCCTCTCCGCCCTGCTGGAGCATTAACTGTGATGGACTCGTCTCCTGAGTCTCAGCCTTAATTGTCTTAATGCCTGTGCTCTGTGAGCTGCAGGAAATGGGCTTCCCAAACTGAAAACGCATACTGCTGTCAGCAAGAGCCTGGAACATGACTCCTGACAAACACCAACTCTGCATTTTACAGTATATTATTTCACCTCATACGACCACAGGACAACTACCAAGAATCATTTATTCACCAGTTATAATGACTGAAAAAGATAAGGAGCCTCAGTTTAAAGCTGGATTACTGATTAATGAACTCATAATAATACCTCACACTTTCAAGTCATTCAGTCTCATGTTCAGTATCCAGGACTATTTGTTCACAGTAGAAACAGATGAGAGGCAAAATAATTCCGCTTTTTTCACTTCACTGGTTACAAGTTTTTTAGAAGTGAGTTTCACTCAGTGTTGAAACAGAGAGAATGAAGCAGATTGATGCACTAAATAAAACAATTACAGACACACACACACACACCCACACACACACACACACACTACACCACACACACACACATATACATCATAACTATATATAATATAATATGATATATAGTATATAGCCTATATACAGCAGCTAATAGCAATTCACCCTCTTCTTATACCTAACAAATTCAGTGCTTTCTCTCTATAAATAAGACGTATTTGGGGTTCAATATATGATGTAATATTCCTTACCACTTACCAATGTATAATATATCAATACTAAACAGGGAAATATGTTGTTCTTGTCAAAATGGTAAAAAGCGTCATGTTGCAAAAATGAGGTACATCCTTGAAAGTTTACAAAATAACACTATTTATACAAAGTTAGTTCCAACAAAGTTATTTGATTGACGAGAGGCATTCCATGAATGCTGCTGATATAGAGTTACAACAGCACTGGGACTTTTACACTACAATGTATCACTCCGCCTTCACAGGTGTTCTTTTAACGTTTCAGCGTTACAATTAATGGTCGTTATCTGTTCTTAGAGTGTAACAAACTTTGCAAAGATGAAAATATTTCCAGAAATAACATTGAAATTAAATTGTGTCTGGTCGTCAGAGAGGATGAGAAGGAAGAGAGCCTGGTACTATCAGCACACATCTCCAGGTGCACTTCATATGACATTGTCAGGTCAGGAAAATGTTTATGTGTTGCTTAGCAACAGTCCAGTACCAGTCCAGTTGCGGAACTATTTGTGTTTGGCGTAGCCAAATAAATGATGAAATAAACAAAACTAAACATAATCTGTGTTGCTTATTTAACTAATATGGCACTCGTAGTAACTGTGTTGTTTAAAAGCCATGTCACATGATGGACGTGAGTGATGAGGTGATGTACTGACTGCAGCACGGCTGTGATGTGATTCTGCAACATCTCTCCCTCTCATGTGATAGTGTTTAAATAAATGTGTTTTGGTGTTTTGTTAAGGGCACCAGACTCACCAGGTGAGTCTGTTGAACCATCCCACTCAAACAGGTGTAATTGGTGATAATGTAAAGAATTCGACCTAACCGCACTGATCGCTCTCAGACTTAATGCTGACACAATGGCAGCACATGGGGAGAGATAGCTGTTAGACTTGAGAAACACAACTTATTTCCATCTTTACATAGAAAAGAGCATAAGGGTAGCAAGAGGTTTTAGCACACACTCAGCTCACAAATATAGGGAATGGAAATTCAAAGAGGGACAAGAAAACTCCAGGTCGCTGTCCATAAGATTTCACCTGTTCAGGACGAAGCGAGTTTTGTTACTAAAAGTGAAAATTGGCAAGCAAGTGCCAAACTGGAGTGACTGTTTGACGTCACACATTGAGACACATCCTGCACACAGGTGGAACACATGACTGTTCATGCAGGAAGCCACTGCGGAAGCCACAGTACAAGAGAGCCTGTTTAGCCTTTGGCCCATACTGACAAAGGTGAAGACTTTTGTTCTACTTGGACTGAAACCAGGTTGAACTCATCTTTGCAACTCTAGATTTAAGCAAAGTTGTGCAATTTACTTATTTTTTAAATATTGATGACACATCTTTCTATGTTGTTGTTACATGTGTTTAATAAATTTCATTTTTGTCACCTGTTGAATTGAAATGTTGATCATTCAGGAAAAAAAAAATCTTTATGTTCAGAGGGGTGTACTCATTTCTGCTGTGTACTGTACACTGATCGCCACAACATTAAGTGAATGTGAGAGTGGTCTCAGTGGTGTTTTGGATATATATATATATATATATNTTTATGTGAGAAACACTACAGTCGTAGTTGTAGTTCTTAGTTCTGTGGTGGTCATCATAACCTTTGTAAATAAAAAGTCAGTCAGCGCCCTCCATCGCACCACCTGTGTGTGACAAGATTTAAACGTGTAGCTGCCGCTTCATTTGACACAAACTTTTCTAAACTTGTAACTACAGCCTGAGACAGCCCCCCCCCCTCCCCCCAGCAGCATTACCTACAGCAGAGGGAGGAGGACGAAGGAGATGACCCATAGTGACCTTTGTGTTCTTCATACAGCTTCACTCAGCACACTTCAGTACTTGTTTATTTATTGCAAGTCATATTGTCATCACAATATCAGACAGTGTCATAGCATATCATATCATATATATATATATATATATATATATACACACACACACATATATATATATATATATATATATATATATATATACACACACATATACAGGTACAGTACAACCCACACCACACTAGTCCACCACACACACATTCGATACAACAACAACCACTACAGTCTAAGACACCGAACTTATTCATACCCTCGCTGGCAAATTTTTGACCTTAAAGTTACTTTTATTCAACCAGCAAGTTTTTATTTTGACCGGGAAATGACACAGGATATTCTCACAGAAATTGATAATAAGACGATGTACACATGAGGATCAATTGTTGGAAAACTATTTTTCCAGCTTTTATTTACATTTGAACAAAAAAGTGGGCAATGTTTCCAAAAGATTATCTCCTTATATCACCTCCTCTCAATATCAATAGAAAAAGCCTTTTATTGGCTATTCACGCAGCAATCAAAACGCTTCTATAATTAGTGAGACGCCAGCCTCTTTTTGACTCGTCTCACTGGTTTTTGCCATTCATCTTTAGCGATGAGCTCAATCTTTCAATAATCATTGTTTTCAGGCGTCTGAGAGCTCTCCTCCTCTTACGCCATCACTCCTCCGAATCTTATAAGCTGCGCCAGTCAACCAAAGGACGAATGATTCCCTCAAATTGGATTACTCTCTATTTAGTCTCAGGACTTCTGGCTGGCGCAGTAAAATCCTTCCTGCACCAATCGGTAATCAGTTCTGCTCTTAATACACTGTCGCGCAAACTTAAAATTATATCTTCCACCACTACTTTCCTGCTGTGTGATTTTGGTCGTTGTCGTGCTTGAAATTTTGTCACTGGCTCGGTCCCAAGGCCAAGTCATCACTCTGCAGATACGCCTGATGATGTTGGTAGAAGGAAATAGCTTTTGCAATTGTGACTCCGCAATACCTTTTTCATGGTCGACTCGTTTACTAAAATTCTTGGCTAAGTTTACGGTTTCTCTAGTATAGCCGATTCTGTAAATACACACCAGCACCCAAAAAGCATTACCGGTTTCCACCACCATGTTTGGACAGTGGGAGCATGTGTTCTTAACCTGTCTCGAAGGCTTTAGTTATTATATTATATATATTTAAGCAAATAGAAGGTATACTATCAATGTCGTCGGCCAAACAATTCAAGAAAAAATATTTCATTAGGTACTCTCGATACTGTCAACCATAAACCTATATTATACAGACACAGACCGCAGAAGTAACATAATTATTCTCATCTATGATTCAACCGCATGACAGTTCAATCATTGCTTACCGCGTCGAAGCTGCGCTTATTCATGGATAGTCTATCTAATATATTTAGCTTCTGAGCAACGCATACGGAAGAATACCCACATCCTCCTTATGGTCACTCGATGACTCTCCGTGCGATATAATCTACAGATTACAGTATAGTGAGCTAGTGTTCGTTGGCGACCTGTCCACTGAACATCTTGAGGTACGGAATTGATCTACCACATAAAGCAGATAGCTATTAGAATTCAGACTAAGGTTATTGGCCTTAAGTATGGTGATATCCTTGAGTATTTTCTTCACCTCTCTCACTATCCTCCCTGGAGCCTAGCAACACGGTGTCATCTGAGATTTTTTCCACAGTGCGGAACGTCTTGTAATTTTTAATAATACTTTGCACTGTAGCCACTGGAACTTGAAAACGTTTAGATATGGCCTTATAGCCCTTTCCTGACTTGTGAGCAGCCACAATGCACAGCCGCAGGTCTTCAGTGAGCTCCTTTGTCTTAGTCATGACTGTCCACAAACCAACTGCAGAGAGCTGCGTTTTTTCACTGTTAAGTTGATTAAAACAGCTGTTCCCAATGAATCCGGGTAATTAAGATGCTTTAGACAGGTTGGACTATTTGGAATGGTATAGAACTTTAGATTTTCCCATAGACTGTGACAGTTTGCAAAGGGTATGAATAATTTTGGACATGCCACTTTTTGTTCAAATGTAAATAAAAGCTGAAAAATATTTTTTTCCACAATGATTCCTCTTGTACATCGTCTTATTATCTTCTGGGAGAAGCCTGTGTCATTGCAGTGTAGTAAACATATCGCACCACCCTCAGCTCTCTTGAGGTTTAAAAACATGTTATTGATTTTACTATTGCTGTTCCATGCAGCGTCGTGGTGGCAGATTTCTGAGGGCATTGGTGAGTGAAGGCCATCAAAGAGGCCTCTTGTGTTGGTGGGA
>NW_019174291.1:4693318-4702590 GCF_002260705.1 Seriola dumerili | reverse complement strand
TGTGTGTGTGTCTGTGTGTGTATACCAGGAAGAACAGGAAGACAGAAGACACATTCAACATCTGTATCTGTCCTGAGTTTTTTATGAATCAATCAAATGAATCTTTGTTTTATTGACTTCTGTGACATGGTTAGCATGTGTCTGGCATGTGTTGATCTGTCATGGCTGACAGGGTGCAGACGATTGCAAAAAGTTGTTGTTATTATTCTCAAGCTGAGCAGCCAAATCACAACAAACCACACAACAGTGTGTTTCAACATTTTTAATTAAAAATAAGCAAAATATGCAGCTAATTTTGTCCATTAGAACAACAGATGCTACAATAATTGCTCATTTTAATGCATAAGAAAATACAAACAAGTTATTTTTAACCTCTCATGTTCTTATAATATTTGCATGTTCTGTTTAAGCACAAGCATAAGCAATAAAATAAATAAATTGTGCCTATTTTGTCTCAAGGTAGGTTCTATGTTCTTCACAAACCAAACTCAACAACTGTTCTTTGATAAACATTATTAAATAAATAAATAATTCTATAATATTATTATAAAACAATGACTATTTCGAGAATACTATGCTTATTGAGACAAAATGTGAAATTTAATGTATTTGCGATATGTTGCAACTGTCTCTGATCTGTTTTGCAACCGTCCCCAGGGATGGAGTTAGTTGCAGTCAGTCAGTTGCTGTTCTTCCATTCAGATAAATATTGTGAATATTACTTGATCTGTCATATGTAATCATTTCTAAAGGTATGGGCAATTATCAGACAGATGGAAGTTTTATATGTAAAAGTTTGGTTGGTCCAGAACAAACAGTCTCTGAGAAATGCAAAGTGCTGCAACTGTCTTTAACCTACCCCTGTGTGTATATACTGTATAAGGGGATGAAGTAATGCTGCAGGGCTGTCCTTGATGTTGTATTTCACTGGTGCAAATACCCTGAATTAACCACCTGACACACAGTGAACATGAGCAGTTTGACCAGCTCATAGTAAACTACAGTGTGTTTTCATGGTTCACCCAGGGCAACAGTGTGGATCATTCAGTGTTTTTAGACATGTTTGGAAACAATGGAGCTCTTTGGCTCAGAGGATACATCAGATACATCAGATACATCAGATTTACATCAGACATATATCAGGAGTTAGGTTTTGCTTCCTGTCTTTGTTCTAAGTGCGGCCTGTGGCTGTATGCATCGATTTCACTCTCATTTCTGTCCTTTTATCTCTAAACTTGTTCTCAGCTCAAACTTTATGAAAATCTTATGTTAGTTTTGTCATCAATCAGCTTCCATAACATCCTCCCTCTCTCCCTCCTTCAGTGATGATGACATCATCTTTGAAGACTTTGCCCGCCAGCGGCTGATCGGGGCGAAAGACGACAAGGATGAGGATGAAGAGCCAGTGGACTCGCCGAAACTCAATGACAGATAAAGGCGATGAGCGTCACCGCCGCCACTGCTGTTATTGTTTCGCTGCCATTTGTAGTGTGGAGCTAATGGAGGTCACCTTTAGGTCTAACCACAGTCTGGACACCCTTTAAACACTCGGTGGTGCCGTGTTTGTGTTCTCGTTCATGTCCGTCCTCTCTCTGCGTCCTGCTGGAGTGTAAAAAGCTAGATTACCACAGCCTAGACATCTGTCGTGGTGGAGCAGCTCTCCACTCCCATGCTGGCCGGCTGAAGCGTTGAACCGGCGCTCACAGAATCTAAACGATGACTGGTAGCATGCTTTACTTTATTCTACGTGTTTCCATTAGGGACCGAACAGGAGTAACATTGTGCTGAGATTAGTTTCGATGTGTCGTATCAGAGGGTCTTTATAAACAACAACACTGCCAACTTGGGTTGATCTGGGACAGCTCTCCACCACCTGGAACCACAACATGGACTGGAGCTGACAGAGGTTTTTGTTCATGAACCTTCCACAGTCAATATGTGTGTGTGGACGAAGCTGCAGAACACAAAGAAACACCAGAGGAGAAGAGACCTGCAGGACGTCCTGACCAGCCGAGAGGACCTCAAACTGTCAGAGTCGCCAATCAGCTGAAAGGAACCTTTGGCCTAGTTTGCATGAAATACATCAGTACTTTATATGATTTATTAATGTCATGAATAATCAACCCATTATAGAGGATGATCCGGATTTTAAAGGAACATACAAGTGTTTGTTGTTTGATGTTTTCATGTTGATCATTTTCCAAATCATCACCAGTATTTGGAACAACGTCATTCCACGCACACAGCTACAGCAGCTTCCACTTCAGTCCGATGAAAATCAGCTGGCAGAGAGATGACGGTCGCTGTCTGAACCTTAGTTCTTTATACTGACTGAAATGTGTGTGGCACAGATTCATCATGTTGACTTTTCCTTTTATCAGACAGTTCCTGATATAAAGTTTTATATTGTATTTTATCAAGCATCAACCTCCTGGGCTGAAAAATGAAGCCAACACTGAAGACCTAAATGCTGCAGTTCCTCTAATGACCACTAGAGTCTGGCTCCAACAGTGAGTCAATCTTCATAGACCCCCATGTTAAAATGTCCAACTTTACAGCAGAAATAAACATGTTTACAGCCTGGTACAAAAACAGTTTTGGTCTCTAGAGCTAATTTCCTCCTTCATGACGACTGTTTATATAACTCACCTGTTTACATTTTATTAAGACTTAAAGTTATGTAGAATTGAGGGTGTTGCCTCTTTGAGTGACAGGAGGGTGAGTGTATGCCCGCCACAAACCGTCATTCACCGACGTCTCTGACCGACTTAAGACCCTCCGTTTGCCCGTTTTTTTAATAGCCCATTGGGAGGAGTAAGGCACTGCCAAGATGGCGACAGTGGAGCAGCTCACTGTGAACTCCAAAACCACTCTTCAGAACCCTGTGGGTGACGTCACAGAGGCTACGTCTATCTTTATTTATCTCTATGTATTATACTAAGATGAACAATGTTGGCTTTTTTTTCAATTAAATTATATTTCTCATAGTATCGACATCAAAAAAGTCCTACTTTGTTATCTTAATGGCTCTACTTTTGAAACACTATTTAAGCAATCAGTGTTAAAAAACACCCACACATCTGTCTTGTCCAGATGCTAAATCCAAAAGAACTGTAACTGTGAATCTCTCAAATGCCTTGTGACATTGTTCACTGCTCCCTTTAAACTGTCATCTTCATTATATAAAGGAAATAAAGTTTTAGTCACAGTTGATTCCATCAGGAACAGAGGAACTGAAAGTTGTTCCTTAAAAATCAATGATTGAGCGAGTCTTGGAAGTATGATCATTGAATGCACCAACATTTCTCAACAGTCCCTGCTTTCATGTGCATTACCATGGTGATAACAGACCTTTGTCCAAAAGTAAAGGATGGGAGTTCTCTGCTGGCTGATTTTCAATTTAAAAACTGGTGTATGATTCAGAAAATGATCAGCGAGGACGTAATGTAAACAGGATGTATTAATCAAATAACGGTTGAAAAAAAAATATATAGAAAAAAAACCCACCAGTATGGTCCTTTGATGAACAAATATTATTCATATCAGGAGACTTGATGAGGTGTAATTACTAAACATATATTTTACAAAACAAATGTTTAATTTGAACATTCAAAATAAAGCAGTGCCAGTCTGAGACGTTGCTCCATGTGAACTGAGTCAGTGTACAGATGTGTCATCAGTACTGTGTGTGTGAGTGTGTATGTGATGATGGAGAGAAGACGTCACTCTTTCCCTAACTAAATCAATCAGTTTTTTTCTTCATTGTAACATTATATTACAAGATAAAGATCAAAAACACCCAAAATATCTTTATTATTTCTAATATTGTTTGAATTGGCTTTTATTTTGACAGGGCCAGGAGAAAACCTGTATATCCCACTGCATCTTTAATAAAGGGACGTTTGTGGCAACCTGTCTGTTTTGGCTTCATGATGTTTTTCAAATGGAACAAAAAAAAACATCACTATGGAAACAAGCATCACACTCAGGGACTTGATTTTGAGTCCTGATGATTATACATAATCAGGTTTTATGTTTAAACATAAACACATAATATAAAATGATATTTTTGATAAGGATTCCTTAAATGCGGTTTTTAAAATTTCTCTCCCGACATGTTTTAAACTCTGTAAAACTCCTCTCCTATGATTCATATTTAGTTGAACCTGGTTTTCACATATAAAAACTGGGTCTGAAGCTCTTACTCTTACTTCCTGATTGAGAAACGTGGATCAGCCCTTGAGCCCCGCCCACCACCTGCTTGCTTCAGGTGGACAGGTGAAAGAGCAGAGAGTATCAAGATGGTTAGAGGAGGAAACATCAGAGAGACTCAGCAACATGTTTGAGCCTCAGTCAGACCCAGACTCAGATGAGGAGTCTGAGACCAGAACCAGAGACTAGCAGACGGATCAGAACGGTTAGCGCAGTTAGCATCTTTTATTTGTTAATGTTGTTTGTTAGCTTGTAACTGGCAGTGGCTAACACAGTGTCAGCGGTTGTGTCAATACTAACCCTCTCTCTCTGTACTGACAAGGTTTCAGGTTTATTTAGCCCCGCCCACTGTCCCCACAAGTTGACAGGATTGGTTCCTTAGGTTTGTGACGTATGAAACCCTGACTGTCTGAATCTGTGTTTATGAGACATTGGTTCACTGCAGTTCAAGGTGGAAACACTCCTTCATGGTATTGATTATTATTTCTCTCTTGTATTATGTAAAAAGGTTGAACACTGGATTTTCATCAGAGGGATCTTTAAAAAATTTTAAGCCAAATATGTCGTGTTTGTGAAATTTTGCAATGTAAAAATAAATAAAAGTTCCCTTTGTTGGATTAACTCTTTAATGCCCACAAGGTTTCTAAATGACCTAAAACATATCTCTGACATTCTGTCTGTAGCTGTAACTTGTCAGATAACGTGTGTGAGCAGCTGTATATGATGCTGATGTTTTGTCACCATAGTAAAATAACTCACATGACTAAGCCACAACACCAACATTAGAGTACATCTAAAACAAAACTCAAAAATGTTATTACATTATTCAGAACCAATTTTAAAACCATTCAAGTTACTCCTGGCTGATTTTGTTAATTGTTAATTCTGTAAGGTTCTGTAAATGAGATTTAGAACACTACTACAGCAGCAAACAACTATTCTCTATATAAAGATATAGTGGAGTAATAGAGTCTTGAATAGAGAACAAAGCCACACCCCCTCTGTGTGTGTTGCACTGTGAGTTTCTCTGGTCTTTGTTTTGGTAGCTGGTCTGGCAGGATGTTTTCATCTAAACAGGCCTCAGACAAAGAAATAGATGAGACCAGAGCACAGGTGGAATGGACCGAGGACTATCGCCTCAATTCCTGGAAGGCTGGTGGACCGTTAAAACATCCAGAAAGTTAAAAAAGAGTCATTCGTGCGGCTGGTCGTAGTGTATCAGTCCGAAGAAGCATTTGTATTGATCTGAGACGCTGTTGCTTCAATGCAACATCTAGTGTCAGTGATGATCCTTCACAGAACCTTTAAAATACAATACAAGGAGCCTGTAAATTAAAAAAAAAAAAGATGAATAAATGTGAGTTTCTTTCAGAAAACAGACAAATGTTAATGTTCGTCAAAAACAGATCAGACATTCATATAAAGCAGAAAAACTTTGTCACGTTTGCCTTTTTCCAGCAGGACAAACTTTTATTGGCATTATTCTCTTTGTTCTGAGTTTAAAAATCCTAAAGAAGCCATTGCGGATTTCTTTAGTCCGAACTCCGTAGATGATGGGGTTGATGGTTGCTGGGAACAGGATGTATATGAGTCCCATGAAGGTGTTGATGTCCGTCGGTATGGGGATGTTCAGGTTATGAGAGAGGAAGGTGACGCTGCCCACCAGGTAGAAACACATCATGACGATCAGGTGAGTGCTGCAGGTATGAAATGCCTTCCAGCGGTCCTCCCCGGCTGATGCTGCTTGCAGGACGATGCTCAGGATCCTCATGTAGGAGAAGAAGATGAGTGAGATATCCACGCCCACAAAGCAGACGATGACGGCGAGGCCTGCGGTGCTGCTTCTCTCAGTGCTGTCACAGGCCAGGCTGACCAGCGCCATGTGATCGCAGTAGCAGTGCTGGATCACGTTGGAGCCGCAGAACCACAGCGAACCGGCCAGACCGACCAGCGTCGCCATGATGGAGATGCTGCGCAGCAGAGTGAAGACCAGCAGCCACATGAACATGGAGGAGTCTACGATTTCAGCGTAGCGCAGTGGCTGACAGATGGCCACGTAGCGGTCCAATGCCATAGCCAGCAGCAGCGTGGACTCCACTGAGGACAGGAAGTGAGTGAAGAACATTTGACTCAAGCAGCCGGCCAACGAGATCTCGTCCCAGTCAAACAGGAGACCGAGGAGCATGTTAGGGATGATGGTGATCACCACGAGGATGTCGACAACGCAGAGCATGCAGATGAGCAGGTACATGGGGCTGTGCAGACTCTCCACGCGGCGGATGACGTGAACCAGCAGAGAGTTTCCCAGCAGCACTGACAGGAAGGAGCCGGAGAAGGGCAACGCCAGCAGCCAGCGATGTCCGTGCAGCACAGGGAAACCTCTGAATACAAAGGTGCTGTGGGAGAAGTTCCTGCCCAGCGACACCTGCAGCATGGTGCCGGCTTCACCTGAGCAGGTAGTTCAGATGGAGACAGTCAACAAGCAACATCTGAGAATGTCTGTGATTCAATGCTATTATATGTCTGCAAATCATTACCATCACAACAGTGTACATCACTCTATCTACAGTCAGGTCAAGACCTCACAGTCTCACAGACAGAAACCAACAGCTCCACCATGAGCAGCTGGAGGGAGAGAGAGAGAGAGAGAGGAGAGAGAGGGAGAGAATTTTGACCTTTAACTAACCCTTTATCAGTCCAATTTTCCAGTCAAATTAAACAAACACAAGGAAGTTAAACACATACATTCCTCCTTACAAAACAAACAAAAAAATAGAAATAAACAGATAACAATTTTTGTTGGCGTTTTCAGAAACTGAGAACAAATGAGTTACGAGAAACACTACACAGACATCCCCAAATCCCAAAATAGACCTAAACTATTTTACACTTTTTTATAATAAACAAACTCTAGTCTAAGACATGTAGTCACCAGACCTTTGAACATACTATCAACATCTACAGAACCTGTCCTCCTCATTCCATTCCTTCTAGTGAGTGAAGGGATATGTTATGTTTACTACTGTATGCATTGTATGATTAAAAAGGCAAATCAGCCTTAAACTGATGATTATGATTGTTTATGAACATTGTGACATGTGAACATTGAACATTGTGACCCTGATTGCCGTTTGAGATTGCAGAATGATGTACAGGGACAGACAAGAAAGTACAAGTATGACATGATTAGATAACAGGATCAGGTCAGAGTGGTGTGAGGAGAGAAGAGGCGGAGTGACCCTGTTACACAGAGAATGTGTGTATAAGAATAAACGTCAAATGCTCATCTAGCCTTGACCAAGTAAAAAATGAACCAGACAGACAAATCTGCTACAGAAAACCTGGGACCAAAAATAAAAAGCCTATCTTCAAAAGCATGCCCTAAACTGTCGAGCCACTTCTGCAGCAAGGAAAAGATTGGAGCCAGTCTGGCACAGTTGAGACAAAGATGATGTAAAGTTTCCTCAGCCTGACAAAACACACAATGACTTCTTACTCTATGGTCTATATATGCCACATGTCTGTTTGTAGCCACAGCCCCATGCACTACCCTGCACTGGAGATCTACAGTGCATTTCTCTATGGGAGGTTTGAACAGAGACCTCCAGCTGCCTCTTGGGGACGACTGTAACAACTGCCAACGTAATAACAGCACACAAGCACACAAACGTAATACAAATCTGCAGCTTTTCATGTGTCATGACATCATGTGTTTGTATGTCACGTGTAGAGCAGACATTGAAATTGTAAATAAATGATGATTGCCACTCAAGAGTTACTTCTTGTTTTCAAATTTTTTGACCACCTTTGGTGAGGGTTTGGTCCACCTGCTGGGAGTAGTACATGAAATTGTAAAATATTATATGTCATATTTCCATTAGGTGGCACTATGAGTATTAATAAATATGAGCATACAGATTCTTTTCAGGGCGCAACTCTTATCAAACCTATATCGTTTGGGGAAAGTTTGGACAGTGCATACTGGAGTTATAGCAAGTTGATTTTTCATGGTGAAGGATCGAAATTCTCTGTGCCAACACAGGCAGGCTGTTCCACGAAAACTCAGTTTTCAGTTTTACAGCAACTATTATAGCTATTATAGCAACTTCCTGTTTCATGGCGAATCATCAAAATTCACCATGCTGCCACGGCCAAGTCCTGCAACATCAATTAAAATGCTTCACAATTTTGAAATCATTGCAAAGGTCTTTAAATAAGACTGACCAAATATAATGTCCATCAGATTAATTCCCTAGGAGGAGTTTGTTAAAGTATGACATCTTGAAATCGCAAAAATTACAGATTAAAGTCAAAATAGCTCATACCTTGTTGGGTTTAGGGTACAACTGTTTTCTGTAGGTTTTGACATGCTACATGTGCCTACAAAGTTTCGTGCATGTAGGTGAAACCCAGTGCCATTTGTGCCACAATAGGTGGCTCATGTGCACGACCAACAAAACATTACATTTTTTGGGTTTTTGGACTTGGGAAGGCCCTCAAAAAGGCCATTTTCATTCAGGAATAAAAATAAACGGTGAGGTTTCAATAGGGTCCTCGCACTGTTCAGTGCTCAGGCCCTAATAATGATAATTATGATTAGTATCACAGTTAAGTTATTTTTGATGTAAATAAATGATAGCAAAATTCAATCACGAAAGATTCCTTCAAGACATGTTATAGATGTATATAAAATACTTTTCTTTGAATAATAATGTGTCTCATATAGTTTTTATGCAAAGAAAGTTAAATTATCTTGTTAAAATCCTTAAAATGACATCTAAACCTGCAAATGTAATAGAGAGATATGTAATACATTTGCAGGAAATAACGTGTTACGTTTGTAGTAGGCAACTGCTATTACGTTTGTGGTTTATTACGTTTGTGG
Source organism: Seriola dumerili (assembly GCF_002260705.1). Lineage (NCBI taxonomy): Eukaryota > Metazoa > Chordata > Actinopteri > Carangiformes > Carangidae > Seriola > Seriola dumerili. The sequence goes on along the minus strand of NW_019174291.1, from coordinate 4,693,493 downwards.
GCTGTTATTACATTGGTGGGTGTTAAAGACTACCCTGGTGCCAACACACCAAACCACCTCGACTCTTGGACACCAGCTAATGACACAGCTACAGCATACAGGTTCCTCTTTGATGCTCTGGAGAAGTCTGGTAAAGAGAGCAGAGCTCCGTCTCCTTCTTCCTGTTCCTCCACTG
>NW_019174291.1:4692350-4693293 GCF_002260705.1 Seriola dumerili | reverse complement strand
CAGCACATTATGGACAATGAAGGAAACTGCTGTGATGTGACTGAATGATCCTCAGCAAGCTCCGTCCCCAACGCCTCCCTAAAGAAACCCAGGAAGGACCATCCATCACCCATCCTCCAACAGCCTTTCGAAGAAGACAGACAGACTTGACCCCAGTGGTCTTGACCTCAGTCTGGCCAACTTTGTCAGTCCAGGTTGTTTATAAGGATTCTCTGTACACTGATGGAACTGAGCATGCCTGCTCTGTATGAGTGGGTTATGAAACAGAGACCCCTTCACTGCAAGATTAAACCTGTAAGCACCTCGCCTGAGTTGATGTAGGAGAGAGGCTCCAATAGCCAGAGCATACAGCATCCGCAGATAAAGGACACCCCTGTCTGATACTCTCTGAACAGGTGACTGGTGGGCTAAGTCCTCCCCCACCTTTAACAGGACAGTGGGCTCTGAATACAGCAACTCAACCCAATGAAACAAAATTTTACGCTCCAAAAATCAAACGCTTCAAGTGGTCTTAAAAATATAAACATGATTCCACTATATCAAAGCTTTTTCTGATTGAGAGAAAAAAGTCCCACATCCAAGTTCCTGGGATTTTTTTTTGTTTTTTTTTTTTAAGTCCAATAATGGCCGTGGTATTAAAACAGCATTGTCTATTATTGGTCTTTCAGGAATCTAGTATGTCTGCTGATGTGTACAAAACCATGTCCATACATCCTTGAGACTATTGAGAGACATTAATTTTGCAGATTATTTTATATTCTGTACACAGCAGTGAATACCAGTCTTCCAGTTCTTCAGCTAGATTCCTTCTTTAAGGTAGCAATGTAGACTGCCTCCATCTCTCTCTTTAATTATTAAAAATAATTAATTAAGATGGACAATGAAGGAAACTGCTGTGATGTTCCTAAAGAACCCAGGAAGACCATCCATCACCTCCTCCAAC
>NW_019174291.1:4530604-4692325 GCF_002260705.1 Seriola dumerili | reverse complement strand
AGCCTTTCGAAGAAGACAGACAGACTTGACCCCAGTGGTCTTGACCTCAGTCTGGCCAACTTTGTCAGTCCAGTTGTTTATAAGGATTCTCTGTACACTGATGGAACTGAGCATGCCTGCTCTGTATGAGTGGGTTATGAAACAGAGACCCCTTCACTGCAAGATTAAACCTGTAAGCACCTCGCCTGAGTTGATGTAGGAGAGAGGCTCCAATAGCCAGAGCATACAGCATCCCAGATAAAGGACACCCCTGTCTGATACCTTCTCTGAACAGGGCTGGTGGGCCTAAGTCCTCCCCCACCTTTAACAGGACAGTGTGGCTCTGAATACAGCAACTCACCCAATGAAAACAAATTTACCTCCAAAAATCAAAGCGCTTTCAAGTGTCTTAAAAATATAAACAATGATCCACTATATCAAAAGCTTTTTCTGATTGACGAGAAAAAAAGTCCCACATCCAAGTTCCTGAGATTTTTTTTTTTGTTTTTTTTTTTAAGTCATAATGGTGTATTAAAACAGATTGTCTATTATTGGTCTTGTTCAGGAATACTAGTATGTCTGGCTGATGTGTAACAACCATGTCCATACATTCCTTGAGACTATTGAGAGACATTATTTTGCAGATTATTTTATATTCTGTACACAGCAGTGAATTACCCAGTCTTGCCAGTTCTTCAGGCTAGATTCCTTCTTTAAGGTAGCAATGTAGGACTGCCTCCATCTCTCTCTATTGGTGGGTGTTAAAGACTACCCTGGTGCCAACACACCAAACCACCTCGACTCTTGGACACCAGCTAATGACACAGCTACAGCATACAGGTTCCTCTTTGATGCTCTGGAGAAGTCTGGTAAAGAGAGCAGAGCTCCGTCTCCTTCTTCCTGTTCCTCCACTGCAGCACAGATGGACAATGAAGGAAACTGCTGTGATGTGACTGAATGATCCTCAGCAAGCTCCGTCCCCAACGCCTCCCTAAAGAACCCAGGAAGACCATCCATCACCTCCTCCAACAGCCTTTCGAGAAGACAGACAGACTTGACCCCAGTGTCTTGACCTCAGTCTGGCCAACTTTGTCAGTCCAGTTGTTATAAGGATTCTCTGTACACTGATGGAACTGAGCATCCTGCTCTGTATGAGTGGGTTATGAAACAGAGACCCCTTCACTGCCAAGATTAAACCTGTAAGACCTCGCCTGAGTTGATGTAGGAGAGGCTCAATAGCCATAGCATACAGCATCCCAGATAAAGGACACCCCTGTCTGATACCTCTCTGAACAGGGACTGGTGGGCTAAGTCCTCCCCCCACCTTTAACAGGACAGTGGCTCTGAATACAGCAACTCAACCCATGAAACAAATTTACCTCCAAAATCAAAGGCTTCAAGTGTCTTAAAAATATAACAATGATCCACTATATCAAAAGCTTTTTCTTGATTGAGAGAAAAAAGTCCCACATCCAAGTCCTGGAGTTTAAGTCAATAATGTGCCTGATTAAAACAGATTGTCTATTATTGTCCGTTCAGGAACACAGTATGTCTGGCTGATGTGTACAACCATGTCCATACATTCCTTGAGACTATTTGAGAGACATTTTGCAATTATTTTATATTCTGTACACAGCAGTGATACCAGTCTCCAGTTCTTCAGCTAAGATCTCCTTTCTTAGGTAGCAATGTTAGGACTGCCCTCCTTTTATATTTTGAGCTTTTGTGTTATGTGTATTAGTTTGGTCATTTCCTGTTTTATTTTGTAGTTACTTTCCTTGTGTCTCTATGTGTTACTTCCTGTCTTTGTCCTGTTTCCCTCCTTGTTGATTGTCTGCCCCGCCCTAATGTGTTTCACCTGTGTTCAATCACCCTTGCCTCTCTTGTGTCTATTTAGTCTCTGTGCTCCCCTTTGTCTGTGTCATCTGTTCAAGTTCCCTGTGCTTTTCTACCTTTTGAAGTTCCCTATGTTTCCTTGTGCTTCTGGTTCCTGTTCATGTTCCTTGTGTTTTTTTTGTTATTATATTATATCTTTCCACCTATTCCCTTGTGTTTGGTCTACATTTGAGTCCAGCCTTCCTTGAACTGTGACAGTACGAACTCTCAAAGAAATGGACCCAGCAGCCTATGCCAGCTTCATGGCTTTGATGCAGTTGGCTAACTGTGAGCCAGGATTGTCTGAGCCCCTTTGCACGCTGGAACCTGGCTAGTCTTTCCTGGGAGGTATCTAGGGGTCGGAGCCCCTGGCAAGAAATGCAGGTCACGGAGAGGCCAATTCCCCAAGCAGCCTCAGCCCCACGACTCCAGCTACCAGCCCTGGGTATCCAGCTTCCAGCCCAAGCCACAGTCCCAGGACTCCTGCTTAAAGCCCGAGCCACAGTCCCAGCTGCCCAGCTATCCAGAGCCTCAGTTGTCCTGTGACCATGAGCTCATGATCTCCAGTCGGCGGCCTGGCTGACACCAATTACTCAGGGCCCAGCTGACTCCTGATTCTGGTTCCCAGTCAGTGGTCCTGTAACAGAAAAATCATATTCTGCACTTTCCTTTTTTTCTATAAAGTTCATGTATACTCTTTCTTCGATATCAGTCTGCATTTGCACTCTGTGTGACTGTACACTGATCCTTTGCAAAGCTCTTATTAAAATATACAAAGACAGCTTGATCATTTTGCAGAGGTGGAAAGTAACAAAATACATTTACTCACGTTACTGTATTGAATACTTTTTGTGTGTATTTTGTATTTTTTAAGTACAATTTAAAATCGGTATTTTGTATTTTACTTGAGTACGTTTTGACTCAAGTATTGTACTTAGTTACTTTATAAATCCTATCCATTACTGAGTAAAAATAACAATTCAACCTACAGGGGAAAAATACACGCCAGAACCATAGACAGTAAAACAATGGTCAGAACCAACAGTGACAAATGATGAGGGTGAGAGAGAAAACGTGAGAGTAAGCATGTTTAATGTTGTACCACTAAATGGATGAGCTCAACTAACTTTAAGCTGCTACTTAAACTGAACAAGAAGTTCAGTTGTTGTGAAGTTATTGTTATTGCACTTACATTTGTTACACTTGTTCTTTAATTAAAAACAAAATAGTTTTGGATTTCTGACCCCTTGTCCTATTTTTACTACCTTCACACCCCACACAAAGAAAGTAACTAAGTAACTTTTACTTAAAGTACATTTCAAATGAACTACTTTTTACTTTTACTTGAGTACATTTTCAGATGAGTACTTTTACTTCTACTTGAGTAATATTTCATCAAAGTATTGGTACTTTTACTTGAGTACAATATTTTTGTACTTTTTCCACCTCTGTCATTTTGTCAGCTGTTCATTTTCAGATTTCCATCACAGTCCGGCCAACTCCTCCTCCTCGTGTCCTGTCGGCGGCCCAGCCGACTCCTAATTCTGGTTCCCAGTCAGTGGTCCGGCTGACTCCTGCTCCTCATGTTCTATTGGTGGTCTGGCTGACTCCTGATCTCCATGCAGCGGCCTGACCGACACCACGAGAGACCCGGTTTTCGACATTGTCCTCAAGTCGCTTCCCAGCAGAGTCCAGAATCTTTTATAGAACTCAGGAAGGAAGTGAAGAGACTGACCACAGCTGACCTGCTTCACCACTACAGACATTTCCTCAAAGGAGATGGTGGACTCCAGTGAGGCTAACTGAGCTCCATCCAGTTGAAGCAGTCCCTCCAGAATCTCAGCCACACAGTCAGTCACAGCTATCAGTGTGGCACATAGGATATTTATTTATTTAATGTTTTTCATTCATGCATTCTTCCATTGGCAGTTAACGTTTTTTAAGTAAAGCAACTGAAGACCAGCTCACCCACAGTGCCTTTGTTGTTTGTCCTCACAGGTTGGTAAATTAGGTGAAAAAGGGTTGTAAATATTGTGTGCTTTCTGTTTTGTGTATTATGTGCTTTTGATAGTTTTGCTTATGTTAAATGTGTAACTGTCGGTGTTAGCTTAGTGTTTCTAACGGAAGCGAGTGAGAGGTGAAGTTTGCCCTGCTCCGTGCGTGTGTGTGTGGGGGTCATTAGGTCCCAATAATTTTAATTTGTTGTTTTCTAACTGGGCAGTTAGTAATGATAAAGCTTGAGCCGCAGCTGATTAACAGCACAGCGGAGTTTACTGTTGCTAGGCAACCAGAAAGCGCACAGGCTGCGGTGCTGCAGAAATAAGAAAAGGGAGATTTTCTAATAGATACATTGTAAATATGATTGTTTTGTGATTTAAATATATAAAGGGGAATAGGATAATTGTTTATATAGGGAAAGATTATAATTGTAAATAGTAAAATGATATAGAATTAACATTGTCAATAGCTGGTGAATAGTTTTATTGCATTTTTGAAATAGAATAATTTTGATATTGTGATGATTGTATAGATTTAGTTGGCAGTTAACATTTTTTAAGTAAAGCAACTGAAGACCAGCTCACTCACAGTGCCTTTTGTTATTTGTCCTCACAGGCACTCATTTTTAAAGTACAGTATGTCACCCCTGGAGAACACAACTTCCTGGGCGTAACATCAGCACTAAACAGGCTGCTGTAGAAGTCTATAGCCAGCTTCTCTCATCGCCGATGGATTACTGGTCAAAGTCCCATTTTGGAACCTTAATCATCTGATTGTGTTCTCTGACTTTCCTCTTTAACTTAAAGAAAAAACGAGTGGGGGCATCTATGTCTTTAATAGAAAATCTGGTTAAAATTAAGCACCCTTCGCTTTTTCATGTGAGAAGTTTTCTAAAGCTTTCCTCTTATTCTCCCAGGTCCTATCATTATCAATATTATTATTATTATTATTATCTGTCCCATTAATAATTCTATCCTCTAATATTCTAATCTCCTTCTTTAACTCTTCAAAGCAGTTTCTGTCTGGCTGTTGTGTGTGCTGTGTACTGTTGACAAGAAATTTTTGGTTTTCCCACCTCCCACCACTGAACTAAGCTGTGACAATCTTTTTTTCCTCAGTCTCCATTGGCACCTTTTAGTCAGAGAAAGACTGACAGAAGGCCTTATCAGAGGTCAGTCTTACATTAACATGTCAATAGGGACAGCATTGAGGGTGTACCAGTAAGGATGATCTGAAAAAGGTGATATTGCTTTAGTTAGCCTATTATTGTAGGTTTGATTAACATAAATCCCATCTAGTCTAGCTGCCCTCACACTGCCTTCAGAGACTTTCACCCAAGTATATTGTTTAGCTATTGGATGAAGTTTCCGCCAAACATCTCTGAGGTCATTTTCCAACCACACTGGACAGAAGTGAGGCTGATGGTGGGTGAGGCTCTCCTACATTTCTGTCAGCTGAAGGATGAGTAGTACAGTTCCAATCTCCTGCTACCACTAATATTGAACTGTTTCAGTTTATTATTACGTTTATGAAAGAGCTCTATGTGACCAGCACTAGAATTATAAGCATATACATTAATAAATACAAATTGTATGTCTGATTGTTGCTTGCACTACATGCAATCCTGCCCTGCTGTACTTCACATGCTGAAACATTTGTGAGATGAAGATTCTGTAAAACAAAATGGTTGGTACCATGACTTAGAAAAAACTGTCCCCTCCAAGTCATTCCCCATTCTCCTTCATTAGCTACTGAGCTGTGTGTCTCCTGTAAGAGGAGCACATCTATGTTCTTACTTCTGTTCAGCTCAGTCAACACTGCTCGCTTATCTCTACCCCTCCCTGTATTGAATATGGCTGTTTGTCAATATCAGACAGTCATCATCTAACATCTCATTATCCTTTTCAACATCCTCAGTATTCAATTCACCTGCAGTTGCACTTTCAGTCTCAGCTGTCCCAGTGTTCCTCACTCCTCCTGTCTGTCCACTGCCTTCATTTTCCTCTACAGACTGTCCCTCAGCGTCATCACAGCTTCTGCCCCTCACCTCATTGTTCTCTGCTCTTTCAGTGTATCAGTGTACCGGTTGCAGTCTCCCCCCTTTCATTCAGCAGCCTGAGGTCTGCTGCTCACCTGCGCTGAGGGCAGGATGAGTATTTCTGGCCGACATCGCCACACTCAAAACATTTCATGCTGCCAGAACTCAAGTTAACAGCATAGATTTAACTAAATTTAATAAATTTAACTTTAAATGACAGTTCTACGACTCCTGAAGGGTAGCTCAGGTACATGAAAACGTGTCTCCATAGAGACTGAACATGCTGCGGTCTGGCATCTTTACAGCTGAGACAAACTGTTTTGAACCCGCTGGCAAACTTCCCAAAGCGGGCCACTTCTCTTTCCAGCTATTCATCAGGGATGAAGGGAGGGACGCCTGACACGGTGATCCGTGTAGAAACAGATTATCCAGCAGCAGGTCTCTCGCAAGTAGCAGGTGAACCAAGCGCTTCTCTCGGAGAAAGGCTACGATGGCCTTATTCATCTGAGAGCCCTAAGTGATGTTAACATGGCTGACCTGCTCTCCTTCAGCAAGGAGAACCTGTTCCCTGGTGTACTGTGGAGCAGCCACGACTGCGGACCCTCGCTAGGGAGGGACGCCATGACTCAGTGAAAGAAAACTGTTATTTACCAGCTTTTGCTCTTTAAATCCACAAATTGATGAATTAAACTCCTCTTACCTTCAAATAAGGGACAAGATGAAGACAGAGGAAAGAGAGGGAGAGGACAGGAGAGGAGAGGGCAGAGCAGAGGAAAGGAGAGAGAGGGAGAGAGAGAGGAGAGGAGAAGAGATGGGGAGATAATGGGGGAGAGAGGGGACACATAGTTCAGCACAGTTCATAAATGTTTGGACTGACGAGTGAAGCTGTTCATGTGTCACATGTATTCTTTAGGAAATGGCTGCTGTGACTTTTCATTTTGAAGAGCTGTTTTACTTCATGAGTCAGTCATCATATTTATGTCTGGCAGCAAAAACTCTATTTGATTAAAAAACAAAAAGTTCCTCATGACACATTTATGTTGATAACTTAATGACAATGTATTGAAATCTATGGAGGCCCATTGATTATAGACTGTAATACATTAAAGGGTTTTGAAGTCTCTACATTCAGGTCCAATATAATTATAAAGTTAAACATCAGCATCAGTCACACAGTTTCTTCTCTAATGTTTTTACTGAATTAGAAACGGTGCCTGTTCATGGATTAGTTAACAGACTACGACATATTGATCATGTGTGTATGATATATGTTATGATATACTGATATGATGAGCAAATGAGAAACTAAATCTATTGTCACTTACCGCCACCATGTTCAGCCATTCACACAGTTTTGGGTTCAGGTTGCCATGGTCACCACATGTTGCTGCTGAGGAAATATGTTTTTGATGTTTAGAAATACCGAAACAATGTGTAGGTGTTTTCAAAAATATAAAAATATCAAGTGAATACGAAAAGTATAAAATATAAAATGTATGAAATAGCACTGAGTTAAATAAATAAGATGAAATATAAAGCTTAGCATAGACCATTACATACTCTAAAACAGATACATACATACATGCACATAACTACATCAGCAGTTTATGTTTTTATGTTTGTATGTATGCAAACATATATAAACACAACATTTACACCCTCATGTCTGATTTATCAACCGGAACTGGTCGATGTTTTTTTTAAACTCACATCAGATAAAAATATAATAATAATTAAAGCTGCAATCAACATTGATTAGGCCCTCGCACTCCTGTGCACCTCTGGGGGGGCTCGCATTGCGCCATTTGAAGCAGTCGCACATCATAACATTCACTGGACACTGCGCTCATGGGTTAAAACAGACTGTGTGGCAGCAGAAAGGATTTAAAGGGTTTTTATATGCATTCTTAATGGTGACCACTAGGCGGAGGCAGAGACCACATAATGGCACACATGAAGCTCTGTATCAGACCTTACAATGAACATGTCATGTAAATGACCCTGTATTTTAGTGTCATTTGTTTTATTTTGTATTTGTAAGCACTGCACACATTTGCACATGTTTAGTCTACTACAATGATATGGTTTTCTTGTTTGCATGTAAAAGATTTTATTTTGAAAATTGAGCTTTTATTTTGAAACTCCATTAGCGGAAGTCAACAACTTGCCTAGATAGGTGCTCCGCTTCTATGCAGTCTGCCCAGACATGTTGGTCACAATAATGTGGTAAATGCAGTTGCAATTATGATTAAAAATTATGACAACTTTGGTATTAAATTGCATAAAGAGTCGTCTTAGGTAATTTTGCTGCTCATAACTGACGACTATCTACTGTGAAGAAGATGTCCACACTATAACGATTTAGCACCTCAGTTGGAGAGTGAACAAGGTACGAATGTGATTAAAGTTTATTTCATGGTTTGTTATTTTTCTTTGATAGAGGTATCCTTGTGAATGTATATTCAATTAATTGTTTATTGTGTGTTTCACTCAGCTCTTACGGTGTGGAATGGATTCTAATAAATTCATGAAACATCAGTCAAAGAGTCTGACCATCATCTTTCTGGGGATGCTACATGTCATGTAAATGATATGATTGTCACAAGAGTTACTTCCTATTTTCAGTAGGTGGCGCACCCATGGGCGAGACCTATGAAATACGTAAATTTTAATAATAAATCCCTCAGTTTCAATAGGGTCCTCGCACCCTCCGGTGCGCTTGAGCCCAAATAAAAAACATTAGAATTACCATAGGGTCCTCGCACCCTTCGGTGCTTGGGCCCTAATTATTATCAACTATAATATATTGTAGATTCAAAACATTCAAATAAAGTAACCAACATCATATATATTTTCAACTTTGAATACAAACTATGAAATCAGTGTTCAAATAACCTGAGCACACACAAGAGCTAACAGGCTAATTGCATCAATTTTTTGTTTTTAAACACATACACTGTTCTCACTCACTTATTACATTCATTTCTACGTTGTTGTTCTTTTGTTCAGTATCAAGCTACAGTCAGAGAAAGTCTGATGTTTCACCAGGTGTCATGTTGCAGAGTTTCACGTTTAAATCATCCCAGCAGAAGGAGGGATTATTTCTATAGAGATGCTGGAAGGCTTTTAATATGAAACCTCTGGTTCATTTTCACTGACAGCAGATCAATAAAACAAAGTAGAACAGATGGAATTAATTAGTGAATGAAAAAAATATTATTGTTAAAAACTATTATAATGCTGTTGATTATGACATTATTATTTTTGTACATTATACTAAATTTATCACGACAGTTGCACTAAAACAAGATGAAACACACCTCTAGAAATAAAGTCTTTGTCTGACAGCAGCCTGTTTTCAACTGATAAAAACAGAAGAGGTGGAAGAACAATTCAGACACTTTATCCACGTGAACTTAATGACAACACAATGTAAAGTACTAATTTACTTAAATTTGAATCTGCTGGTATTCAGTAACTGGAGCAAGTACTAGTACTTCAACTGTACTACTGCTAGTACAGTAGAAGTATAAAGTAGTATTGTACAGAAATAATCAAGTAACTAAAGATAAAAGACAGAACATTAGAGTGAAACCTGATCATCTGAATTTAAGCTCAAGATTAAATCTTTAACTCAGGATAAAAGACAAAATAAATAAATAATCACAACCACACCCAGTATTTAAGTTAACATGGGAAATGAATGAACCAATCAGGTGAGTATGTGAGATCCTCATGTGACCTGCTCTTTGATCTGGACTCACTGAAAACAGTTCAGTAATAAGGTTCCTACCTGCTGTGGTCCATTTGCTGCTCGTCAGGATGGACTCTGTCCCCTCTCTGTTCATTTTATAGCTGAAGTCCAAATGTCCCATAGGAAGACTAACTTCAAATGCAGCAGCACTCTGATTGGCTCAAGCCCCTTTGAACCAATTTAAATGTCCCTGAGCCGATTAGAGGAGTAGAGATTCTCAAGAGTTTTATCAGCCTGTTGACTTCCTGTTGGTAGTGATCCTGATGCTTCATGTTTGTCTCTGGGTTTATTAAGGCTGCTGGATACTTTGACCTCTGACCTCTGGACTGTTGGTCACACAGAACAAAGCATCTAGAATTTTATATTTTATTCACCCAAGTTTTCATCGATTCATTGAATTAACAACTGGCAGATTAATCAACAATGAAAATAACAGCTGTTTTTACACACCACTGAACTACAGTACTGCCTCTTGATTTACCTCATTAAATTAAAAGCAGTTATGTGTTATCTTATGATGTGATGCCAACAAATGATCCAGCTCAATGAAAATGCTGTAATGATTAATAATTAATAAATGAGTAATAATTTTATATGTTGTTGCTGATATTTTATTTGCGTCTCATTCATCACCTGATTTGAATCTGTCACTTTGAAAAGACATGTTAAGTGTGTGTGTTTTTCCTCCTCACACACAGACACAGTGATCACACACGTGGTGCAGCCTTACTTGATACAGTAATGTGGAGGAGGTGAGGTTTCAACTGTGAAATCTAATTTGTCTCGTTCCTTCAGGAATCTCAGCTGGCAGTTTGTTGCTGCTGCTCGTCGAAGCTAATTGGCCCTGAGGTCAAAACAGGAGAGCTGGGTTTCCTCTGACAAGGACGCTGGGATTAATTATCTGCTCTGGTTAATTAGTCTTTTCAGTTGGACTGCTGGGACTCTCAGAGCTAAAGCTGTAATGAGATTTCTGTCCTAGTGACTCTGAACTAAAACAGTTTTAATAAATGAACACACGGACTCACCTGCAGGCCTCTAGCTCCTGCTCTAGACCTGATGCTCAGCTTCAGGACCTGATAACTGGTTAAATGTAAAACTCTAATATAATTTTATTTTGCCTTCAGCACCAACTTATTTTCACATGTAAAACATGAAGCCATAATGAGCTCCCTCCATCTTTCCCAACTCTTGGCAACATGTTGAACCACTTCCTGAGTCAGATCCATCTTTGGTTTGGTTCAGTTTCTCAAAGCCACCTTTAGGAAGTTGTGTGTGTCCATTGCAGGCACAAGGTTCTGACACTGTGATGGCTACATCACGTTTGTGTCTGTTTTCATGTCTGACCCTCATCACTTGACATCCAGCTCCAGTCCACCAACATTCACTTATTCCCAGGATATCAAGGTGATATTTCCTGATTTCTCTGAACATGTGTGGGATCATGGACGTCTCATAGGTGGTTCAGATGTTATATGTTTTCGGATGTTCTCTGTCTCAGGCTTCCAGCTGGTTTTCACTGGAGGGGATCACTCCAGATTTCTCCAGCTGATGGTGCTTTGTTATTTGAGTGATTTGAAGATTTCTTCAGCCATGTCCAACCCCCAACTGCCTTGAGCTGTGAATGAACATGACATCTACACTGATTAATGACAAACAGTTTTCTGATTCTGCCTCCCTCCACTGCCCATGTTTCAGTAATCATTGTAATAATCAACAGCCATCAAGTGTATTTACAGTCAGTTATTACTCTGTGTCTGTCCATCACTGGATCTTAAACTGTTGTTTGGTCAGGCCCCTCACCTGGAACCAATCAGACTGCTGGGAGCTTAAACTCCTCATGGCTGTATTGACAGTGCTGCAAAGTAACGAAGTACATTTACTCAAGGACTGAGCTTAAGTGCATTTGAGATACTTCACTAATTGAGTATTTCCATTTTATACTATTTTATGCTTCTACTCCACTACATTTCATACTACTCAAAATCATATGATCGTGTGACGTTTCAGGAAAGAGTGTGTGAAACATCCTTGTAAAATACCTTTGTTAAATATTGTGAATACTGCAGCCTGACATTATCTCCTGCTACAACACTGAGGCAGTAAATCTGTGGAGGGAACAACAACAGACATAATGTCATCAACACATGATGATCTGAACCGTTGACTCCTGTCATTCAGTGTGCTGAAGCTGTTGGATGCAGAGTGGGATTGTGGGGTGAGTGAGCAGCACAGAGAGCTGTGGTGGCAGCACACTGACACCTACTGATGGATGACACATCTAACACTAGAGGCTGTTAATTGGTGTTTACTTGTTGTACACATGATGTCATGTTTCAGATAATGAATTTAACAGCTGATAAAACTTTCATTTGTTGACATCTTTGGAAACAGTTTATTAGAATAAGACATAAGGTGGACAGTACAGGGTGTGGTAGTGGAGGTGAAATGTTCACTTTAAAGATCATTCATCAAAGTGCAAAAATTCCATAATCACCTTTCAACTGGTCTGAGAGGAAACTAAACGCCTGCACCTCCTCCTGGTTCTGTTTTCAGACATTAGAAGATCCAACCCAGGGCGGTGGCCAATCACAGGTTTTTTCAGAGAGAGAGAGAGCCTTCCTATTGGCTATATTTGGGAAGCCGAGCTGCCCAAGTAGGAACACTTAAATGATGGATGCCATGCTCACCAGATAGTATGGAGCTTTGGCAATCCAGGGACAGCTGGTTAACATAAGGGGTTTTCTAGCCTTGGTCAAGCAATCAGAGGAGGGAGGTTGTGACGTGGTTACTGAGGTACAGCAGATGTCCTTGCTCCTAGATAAGCTGATGAATGGTGAGGTGCCAACTCTGGCTGTCTCACTCACGATTGCAGGGGGAAAACTGGGCCTGTCTGCTAGGCTGCCTGTAGTGCCATCTGCCATGTTTGGGCCAGATGCAAATAAAGCCCAAGATGCCTGCTGTTGTGCTGGGGAGATGTCAGGAATACTTTGACAGGGCCATGAACAACGGGTCCCAGCAGCCACAGCTGGCTTCTGTGGCTTCAGGTGAGCTGAGGGTCGGTTTAGAGGCCAGCTGGTATCGTAGAGCTAAATGTGGTGAGTGGAGTGGGCAGAGCCATGGCCAAGGGCACCCCAAGCCCTCTCCTCAGCCCTGATAGTTACTTGAACCCAGCCTCCCCTTGCTGGCTCTCAGGACAGTGAGTACTGGGAGACAATCATGGTGGACCCCTGGGTGGTTTCCACCATGACTCAGGGTTGTCGTTTGCTGTTTCAGCACCAGCCCCCATTGATGAGGTCAGCCTGTTTTTCAGCGGTGGCAGACCCTCAGTGCAGAAAGGTTCTGGCTGCAGAGATTGACACTCTCTTGGCAAAGAATAATAACAATTTTTGACTTTAATATCTTAAATGTGTTGGGATCCAGCCCATTCACGACTGTGGAAATCACATGTTCTTTTGTTTCACAGACAAAAGAAGGCCACTGTCTGCCACCCAGATTATATAAGACCTCCCCATCCTGGCACTAAGGAGGCTCCCTCTTTGCACCAACTGTTGATATGGTAATTTGGTTATAGTTATAATTTGAGACTGAATCCATATTGGCTATCCTTTTCTTGTTTCAGGATGGTGCCCCCGAGGATAACTTTGATTCATTATAAAGTTTTTAATTTATGATAGCCAATAATTGATAGACCACCGATATCCCAACAAAATGGTCCCCCATTTATTCAGTTGAGTACCAATGCCCAACAAATGTATGAATTAGTGTTTTATAATTTTGACTTAGCAGTTACTTAACAGTTTATAACAACAATGTAATATAATAATGTAGCCCTTGCTGAAACGATTGATTTATTTTGATGATAAATATTCATAATTCATAAAAGTTCATTATGTATTGAAGTAGTAAAAATTCATAAATATGGTTAAAATGCAGAGCAATTTAAAAATGCAAAATAAGTGATCTGTTCAGTACAAGTTATGCCATTTCATAGTGTTTGTGAGATATGTATTATTACTTGTTTTGTGAGTTGTCAATCATTCATTTCTTTGACAGTATTGGCATGTGTATAGCTCAAGTAACTCTGGCCAATTGTAAAACAGTCTGTAGGTGAGAGGGTGGGACATAGCGAGATGTTTGATTGAGGTGAGCAGAGCGAGTTGAAGAGGGACACGAGTTACCTTGACCGAGTCCGTGCTGGAGTGATTTGGTGGACCAGAGTTTTATTTTTGTGGGGAAACGACCAGTTTACCTGACATGAAGAACTTTGAGACCATCCGCGAGGTAATTATGAATTTAATGTTTTGTTTCATTTTATGTGATGTTTTGGATATAAGAGACTGAATAACAGTTAAACGGGTACTATTTCTGTTGAATATTAACACTCTCACTTAACCCAAGGGATTTATGTAATTTTCTTTTATTTGTTTTGAGCGTAAAACATTACGACTAAAGAATCTTTACATTTCAAGTTTTGGGATTGTGTGGTGTTTTATTTGGTTTAAAGTATAAAACAAAGGGAATATCATAAGAATAACCCAGGCCCCCCCTATATGTACATAGGCGGGTGTTACACAATTTGGAGGCACCGCTGGGATATTCCCATGCTTAACTTTTTAATTTTTGCTCTTTAAAGGGGTACGTTGTTTTCAGTCTTACAGAGCTTAACACACCAGCAGTAGGGTTAGTATAATGGCTACCCAGAGAGATTCTCAGACGGCACCTGAGCTTAGTAGCTGGTGCAGTGAGGCAGGCATAGACCCAAACCGGGCTTTTGTGCTGCATGACGTTCCCGCTGACATTGATCAAGCAGACATTGAAGAGACTGCTGAGACAGTGAAAGCTTTTGGAAGAGTAAAGGTAAGAGACATAAGACTTGACACTCAGACAAGCAACAGCCTAGTACTTTGTGAATGCCGTCAAGATGTTCACCCAGACCGCATACCACCTCATCTTCAGCCATTGAATGGAGGTTCTGCCTGGAAGATATCCCTCTTTGTTGAATCTGCGAGTCCGGCTGATGACTTTTTAGCCAAGCTCAACAAGCTAATGGAAGAAGAGGGAAAAACTGTTAATGATGTCCGTGCCATGCTATCTACAGATGTTCCACGGGAGAACACACCTGAATCTATCATACGTGCAGTTGGGGACCTGTTAGGAAAAGCTATGCGACCTACCAGTGAGAACAATGCGTTTAGATGCCTTCGGACGTTCTCTGGCCATCTCCCCACCCCAGCAGGTGAGGAGAGCTTTGAACACTGGCTCGAGCAGGCTCGCCTGATGATTGAAGAGTGTGACTGTTCTGTCAGAGAGAAGCGAAAGCGAATAGTAGAGAGCTTAAAGGGGCCTGCACTGGAGATCATCCAGGCTGTATGGCTAAATAACCCGGATGCTAGCCCCGAGTGTTATGTAGAGGCTTTAGAGAGTGCATTTGGGACCCCTGAGTCTGGTGAAGACTTGTATTTCGCTTTCAGGAGCCTCCATCAGCAGCACGGAGAAAAGCTATCAGACTTCTTGAGGCGGGTGGAGCGCTCACTGACCAAAGTGGTGCAGAGAGGGGGTCTCCCCGGTCACAGAGTAGATCGTGCCCACATTGACCAACTGCTGAGTCAGACATCATGCTATTACAGCTGAGACTGAGAGAAAGGAGGGAGAGACCCCTGACCTTCCTGAAGCTGCTAAATGAGATTCAGGAGGAGGAAGAATACGAGATGGCCCGGCGTAAGTTAAACACTACAGTGAGACAAGTAAAAGTTGGAGAGGAGACTAAAGCCAAATCAACAGAGGTTCAGGAGCTAAAAGCAGAGATCAAAGAGCTACGCTCTGAGCTTAAAGAGTTAACTGTAAAACCAACCAAGAAAGTTACAGATACTGGGGCAGAAAGTGAAGTCCAGCAGTTAAGGCAGCAAGTGCAACAGTTACAACACCAGTTAACTGTTATGTCTGTATCACAACAGACATGAAAAAGAAAGATGGGAGAGCCAAATATGGCAAAGTGGTGAAACCATACAATGTAAAAGACCCTGAAAGTTTTTTCTGTTATCGGTGTGGTGAGAATGGTCACATCGCCACTCACTGCTCAGCCCCTGAGAACACAGCCAAAGTAATTCAGAGACTCCTCGGAGCACTTCGCAAGAATAAGGAGGAAAAGGGGATGTCCAAAGGCTCTGCTGAATCTAAAGAGGTTGGTTCAGTCAAGAAAAGCTCAGTACACACATCCTCACATTGTGGTTTGCCAGAAGGGCTGGTTGGCCCATCTATGATGGCCAACGTCACCATTGAAGGACAGCCTTGTAGAGCCCTTTTAGATAGCGGCTCTCGAGTCACCATTATATTTGAGAGCTGGTACTCCCGATAACTCCCCAATGTGCCCATCCTTCCTCTCACAGACCTCGCCATATGGGGCCTGAGTGATTCTAACTACCCATACAAGGGGTATGTAGCAGTTGAGCTGGGGCTTCCCCCTAATTCAAAGGAAGCTGAAGAGGCAGTCTCTATCTTGGCTCTAGTATGCCCTGACCCAACAAGTCCAGACCCAGTCCCCGCCATTATCGGCACCAACACAAAGAAACTGCGATCCTTGCTCACTCACTGTGAAGAGTTTGAAGATAAGGATGAGGTTCATTCACTGAGAATAGATACTCTCCCTGCAGAGCACCTCTCATCCTCTAGGGCCCTACCACAGAGCGTGGTTGGGCAAGTGAAGTGGCAAGGCCCCGGGTCTCTCACCATTCCCCCAGGGGCAGTGCATTATGCTGTCTGCAAAGTAGAGCAACAGCAGCCCATGGGCAAAAGTATCCTGATGGTAGAGGCTGATGAAACCACAAACCTCCCAGCTGGTGTACTGGTTCCACCTGTTGTGCTGCCACCTTCTGCGATGGATACCAATGGGTTCACACTCCTGCTGAGAAATGAATCCCAAAAAGAGACTGCTGTCCCTATTGGCACAGTGCTGGCACAGGTGTACCTGGTGGACACTGTCACCGAGTTAAAGAAGACCTCTGCCCAAGACGGGTCTATTGATCCTGAGCTGTTCAACTTTGGGGACTCTCCCATCCCTGAATTGTGGAAAGCCAGGTTAGCCACAAAGCTAGCCGAGAGAGCCAACGTCTTTTCATTGGAAGAGTGGGACGTCGGCTTAGCAAAATGTGTGACTCACCACATACGGCTGCGAGACACTAGGCCATTCAGGGAGAGATCTCGCAGAATCGCCCCAGCCGACATTGAGGATGTTAGGCGCCATCTTCAAGAACTTTTGGCAGCCGGAATAATCAAAGAGTCACGGAGTCCGTATGCATCTCCGATTGTCATAGTACGAAAAAAGAATGGCAAAGTACGAATGTGCATTGACTATCGGCTGCTGTCTGTAGGTGAGGGGGTGGGACATAGTGGGATGTTTGATTGAGGTGAGCAAAGCGAGGTGAAGAGGGACACGAGTTACCTTGACCGAGTCCGTGCTGGAGTGATTTGGTGGACCAGAGTTTTATTTTTGTGGGGAAACGACCAGTTTACCTGACGTGAAGAACTTTGAGACCATCCGCGAGGTAATTATGAGCATATGAGTGTTTTTGAAAACTGTGATTAAGTTATACAGTGTAAAACGAACTGTTAACGCTAACCGCGATTAGCCGTTAGCTTTAGCCTAGAGCCTGTGTGGTTAGCTTGCTCTCTGCTCTGTATAAACATGCTTGGTTAACTTGAGCTAAGGCTAAATCGGCATGAAGCAGCCTGTGGACTTGGAATTTAGCTTGTGTATTTAATTTAGGAGGAGAAGACGGACGTTTTGACGGCATTAAAGAGGGAAGCAAAGCTCCTGTGAACTACGTAGGATCTGCATCCTTCTTGCTGTGTGTGTGAGCTGTGGATCGCGTCGGCCCGCTTTGACTTGTGTGTGAGCTGCTGCTGCTGCGCCCTGGCGGTGATCGGTTCATCCCCTTTTCCCTACTAACTGTCGGGAGCTGTGAGTATTGGATTTGCACATGCCTTTTATTTTCTTCTGCTTGATAAAAGTGAAGCGGCCAGTTTGTTTTAGGCCACAACGCACCCAAGCTACGACACAGGCCTGCAACAGGGGGGTTCAATAACTGGCAGAGACCGTTGTGGATCAAGTGTGTGTGTGTGAGTGCGTGTGGGTCCATCATATTCCTTAATTTAATGTTTTGTTTCATTTTATGTGATGTTTGGACATAAGAGACTGAATAACAGTTAAACGGGTACTATTTCTGTTGAATATTAACACTCTCACTTAACCCAAGGGATTTATGTAATTTTCTTTTATTTGTTTTGAGCGTAAAACATTGCGACTAAAGAGTCTTTACATTTCAGGTTTTGGGATTGTGTGGTGTTTTATTTGGTTTAACGCATAAAACAAAGGGAATATCATAAGAATAACCCAGGCCCCCCCTATATGTACATAGGTGGGTGTTACAATAATGTCATAATATAATGTTGATGTAAACAGCTAAACTTTGACCCATCTCAAAATGTTGTGTTAGAATATATATAATGTTGACGATGGCAATATTTTTATTTTTGTCATTCCTAACTTTTCACTTACTTTTTATTTTCTGTTAGAAATGAGCTTCCATACAGGAGACACTGATGTGTTGGAAAACATATAAATTCTAATGTTTGCTTAAGAATAATTCAGTGGACAAAGCATCAACATGTCAGTGTCTTCAGGATGTGTTGTCGTATCTCTGTGGTCCTGATGCCGTAGATGATCGGGTTGAAGCAGCTCGGGAAGAACAGGTACATGATGCTGAAGAAAACCCGAACAGCTGCAGGGAGACCATTTCTGATCCGGTAGGACAGGAAAGCAGTGAGTACGATGGTCAGGGTGACGGCCATGACCACGATGTGGGTGACACATGTGTGAAGAGCTTTGACACCTGACTTACCAGAACTCAGTACAGAGCTGAATATGACTATGTAGGAGGTGGTGATGAGGAAGAAATCCACCACAGGGATGAGGAACACTGAGGTCAACCCCACCAGACTGTTGATGGTGGTTCTACCACAGGCCAGCTCCACCAAGGCCATGTGCTCACAGAAACAGTGGTCTATTACATTTCTTAAGCAAAATGGGAGCCTCCCTGCTAAAGTCACTACCACCAAGACCACAAACACATTTCTGATCATAAGAGGGATCATAAATTTGAGAAATCTAGGTAGTGCCATACATTCACGGTAGTAGAGTGGTGTGCAGATGGCGAAGTAGCGGTCCAGTGCCATCCACAGCAGCAGAGTTGACTGAAAAGCTCCCAAGAAGTGAACAAAATACATCTGAACCAGGCAACCAATCAGAGAGATTCCCCTCCAGTCAAACAGGAAGCTCAGCAGCATGTTGGGGACGAAAAACAGAGGGAGGCTCAGGTCCACGCACGCCATGCCAGCGATGAGGATGTACATCGGGGAGTGGAGGCTTCTCTGTGAGATGATGATGTACAGCAGCAGGGAGTTGGCTGACAGCGACACGATGAACATGATGCAGAATGGGATGAAGAGGACGGGCCTCAGAGCTCCCAGTTCACTGAAGCCATCGAGGATGAAATGTTTGTGTGAGGAGACGTTGTCCATCCTCCTCTTCTCCTACAACCTCCTCGTCCAGGGTTTCAGTTCAATCAGCCTGAGAACAGAGACACATTCATCTGTGAAGTCAGTTCAGTTATCCACAGCTGCAGAATATGTCTTTGTAACCTGCTTTCCATTTGCACACAACCACTAAAGAAATGGTGACCCACACTACGTTCATCTTTCATTGTTACAACACAATCTGAAATCTCACTTCTTCAAGCACACAGTCTGTAATCCAGATATAAATACACACATAATATTTATGGTAGTGAACTGCTCTGTGAGGACACCTGTGCTGTGACATTTAGCATCAATCAAATGTAAAATGTAACTTTTAGTTGATGTGTCACACACACAGCTGGAGACACAGATACACACGCAGCTCTCTATCTCTCCTCACAGGACTCAGTGACACCCTGACAGCTCATCCTGGGTGCTGATTGAAAGTTTGGATCCAGTTCGAGGTCAGATAACCTCCAACATTAGCAAGTTTCTTTCAAATCTTCTAGCTTGATACTGTTTTTTTTTTTTTCTTTCAACAAAATTAAATGTACAAAATATTAGCAGCTTCTAATTTTTAGCCAGTGCTGTTGCCTTCACTGGGTGGAAAGAAAAATACAAAACATACAATAGGTATTAAATGACTTCAAAACCACAAATAACGTTCAATCACAATGTTTTTTTCTTTTTGTTCATTGCCAACATTTTTCAAATTCTTGGTCTCTACACCTACAGTGTAGTTAAGGGAAGGATTGTGGTTATGGCAAATTAACCATAATTAAGGTATAGATCCTGTTCAGCAACTGAAACAGTTTGCTAAGTTTCGGGAAAAATCATGGTTAGGGTTATTATAAAGAAGAGTGGTAACAGGGTCAAGGTTTGATCTCACATGAAAATCAGATTCATTACATGTCCATGTCCACCCTAACCCTAGTGTTACTTTCCTCCTTGTTACATACAGGAAACACAGCATGTGGTAGTGGCACTGAACATTGGAACAAATCACAGTGTGTGGATTTGATATGAATGTCATTTCTAGGATTATGGGACTGAATGTCACAAGATGCAGATTGTAACAGTTGTCGCTAATAACATTAATGTCATGATTAATTTCCCTAAAATTTCAAACTTATTTGTCAATTTTAGTGTGAAATACATATTTAATCAGGCTCAGATTATTTTCAGGTTGTTAACATTCACTGGACTGAACCAAATGTATGTTTCTGACTTCCCACACAGAAAAAGCTGCATGAAAGATGTAAACTGATGTAAACTGAGTTGTTGTCTTTTAGTTTATGACTTTAGTCACATGCAGATGTTGAAAAGCTGAACCTAAAAAGATTATGAGACATGATTCATTAGGTTTAGGAAATCAAACGGCATAAAATCCCATTATTTTACTGATTCCAGGTAAGATTTGTTTCCTTGATATAGCCATTGCATTTCTCCATATTGTGATTCTCCTACTGATCCTGCTGTGAAAAACGTGCATCTGTCATGGTGGAAGGATCGCCTCTGTTTCTACTTATCGGAATCAATGCGATGGACATACATGCAGATGTGCATTAACCAGTTAGTATATCTGCATGGAAACTTTGAAATTGCTCAAGATCACATATCTGTCAAAGAACAACAACACAACAACACATCAGCATCAAGAGTTATTACATAAAACAAACCTGACAAAGAGCAGAGGAGGCTCATATTTCTTCTGGCTGTGTGGTTCTAATCAAAGAGACTGAAATTGAAACAATGAAATTAATCAAAAGGTTCAGCCTGTGAAGAGAAATGACTCAGATTGTTCCCAGCTCAGGTTCCCTTATTTCAGAGATGTCAGGATCTAGAATAACAGAATGTCAGACCTCTGCAACATACAAGTAGGAATCAAAATACATCACAATCACATCCCTTAAGAAAAAGTCTGAAAACAGTCTAAGGTGAAATAATCTCCCCCCTGTCTGACTGTGAAAACCAGAATTCATGAAGAATTCAACATGACAGTTCTGCTCTGTAGAAGAGAAATCAGCTAGTTCTAGTTGTTGCCTGCAGGTTAATGATAATAGCTGATGATTCTCCTCCATCCATGCCTTCATCCACCTGTCCCCTCTGAACCACTGACTCAACACTTTAGTATACTCCGTCTGATGCTGTCATTGGCAGCAGAGTGCAACGCCTCGTCACCCTATTGGTGTGATGGACTGAAAATCCCAGAGAGCAGCAAGAACAACACAATAATCCACTTTGTAAAGCTCAAGCTAACAGATATGAGGAGTAAAACTTCTGATAATTTGTGTGTTTCAATTTGTATCCCTCAAATTGGTACATTATACCCCTTAAATTAATAACACTGTGGCTGTAGGACCTGGAGTTGTAGGCTGATGCTACTCTGATCCGTTAGCACAGAGCCCTCAGGCTGTTGGCTGCAGGAAACCAAATTTCTGAGTGAAATCTCCTTCCTGTGTGGGTCTTGCCAGATTTTCTGAAAGACTCCTTTCCATTTTTAATCAACTAAATCAATTTGGCTTTAATTACAGTTTTACATTTTACTCAAGATGTGATAGCACGTCATTGTGAAGGAGGCAACAGGACCTCTTTACAAGCTGAATAATAGCAGTAGGCTATTACAGTTCATTTTCATTTTATTAAGGTAGCAGGGCCTGCACAATGGCTTTAAGCACAGTGAAACCCCCTTTCAGTGTCCACACAGGCTTAAATACTCCAGTTCATTCACAGTCCTTGTAACACGCCTCCTGTGAATGGACTGCACCTATATAGAGCTTTTCTAGTCGTATTGACCAATCAAAGTGCTTTACACTACAAGCCACATTTACCCATTCACACGGTGCTATCCTCTACACATACAGTGCTTCAAGCTGCTGCAAGCTCTCACACACCAATGTTACATAGGGGGCAACTTGGGGTTCAGGATCTGGCCCAAGGACACTTCAACACATGGACTTAAGAAGCCAGGAATTGAACCAGAGACTCCTCCAATTAGTGGAAGACCCACTCTACCTCCTGAGCCACAGCAGCCCCACTGTAGGCCTGTAGCCTATTGTCTTTCATCTTATTTTGTAGTTTTCCCCTTTTATACTGTAACAGCAATTCTCAATTGCTATTCAGTTTCAGTTTTTATTCCCCCACGCAGTCAGAGCCGGAGCTCCACCAAGGCCATGTGCTCACAGAAACAGTGGTCTATTACATTTCTTAAGCAAAATGGGAGCCTCCCTGCTAAAGTCACTACCACCAAGACCACAAACACATTTCTGATCACAAGAGGGATCACAAACTTGAGAAATCTAGGTAGCACCATATGTTCATGGTAGTAGAGTGGCATGCAGATGGCAAAGTAGTGAGCCATTGCCATCCACACCAAAGCTGTTTTTCCATTTTTCCAGTGTCCATGAACACTGAATATCAAGTGGATCAAAGTGTGAAATACAGTCATTTTTATTTTGGTGTTATTTCCATCATTCATTTTTTCCTTGTGAACTAAAGACTACAGGTGAAGTCAATGGGTGAACCGGAAGTAAAATGAAACCATCAAAATTAAAAATGAAACGTGAGAACTTTACTGGCATTAGAACGAGGCACTTTGCGAATAAGATGGTAGCCTGTAAATTCAGATTAAGCTAAACGTAGCTAGTTAGTGTGATAAATAGGATAGTGATATTATTTTAGCTGAGTGGTATTAAGTAATATTGTCAAAACTGTTGTCCCTACTCTACATTCCCTACCAAAATAAAGAGTGTCTATAAAGTCACCAACAGAGGTCCCCAACACTCACTGTGAAGGTGTAACATTAGCTGCATTTCAACCTAAGTTCCAGGTACTTTACTTCAGGGACTAAAAGGTTTCTGTGGCTCATTGTTGTCTGCGTTTCCACCGCGGCCTAAAGTCCCGGGAAGATTATGCAAGATTATTACTTGACATTACATTATTCACAGCACTTTGAGGACATAACATGGGACAAATTGCGTCCCTTGTTCATTCAATACAGGATGCAGCATTTTATTGTCATATATGGGGCGATCCTGTATTATAGGTGATGGGTGGCAACCCTTGCCACTCTGGTTGTTGTGGTCCTTTACTTTTTTGTAGTGCTTTTTCAGTTTTTTTACATTCTGCTGGACCTGTTTTACGGTGTTGAAAATGTTGAGCTTGCTCGGGGCTCACTTGGTCGCTCGCTGCAAACTTTTAAACATGGCGAGTGAAATAAGGTTCCTGTTGCGGAAACGTGGCTATTGACATCATTACATGTATAGATGACTAATCCTACAGTATGTAATACTAGCTGGTAAAAAAAGGCTACTACCAAGTAAACGGCCCAATATGGATGCCTGTTGGGAGGTTGACATTAGGTTGACATTGAAAATAAAGTATTGTGAAAGCAACATTGCTGCTACCTCACTTGGCACAGTTCAATGGGAGCTTAGGTCTCAGTTAATTAATTTATTAGTTTATTTTCTGAGACAAGACAAGACACATTGTATCAGGTTACAATAACATAATACAGATGTGTTGCATACAGAAGTTCTTAGCAACACCTGTCCCTGGTTAGGCTTTTATACTTAAAAAGGTCATAACATGTCACATATCATATCAATACATCACATTACAATCATTTTACAGGTGTAGCATATGTGTATGTCCCCAGATGTGTATGTATGGTCTCTAATACATGACAGTATGTGTATGTACATAATATTGATGGTTATGTGTGTCTGTGTGCATAGATAGATAGATACTGTATTTATCCTCAAGGGAAATTCATGTGTCTATCAGCTCATTGTTGATAATAATAATAATAATAATAACAGCTGATAATAAATAAACAACATTAATTAGATTAGTCCACTTCCTTTGGCTGAGGTGTTGTATAGCCTGATGGCAGTGGGGACAAAGGATCTCCTGAACCTCTATGTTCTGCATGTTCATCATTGTAATGGGTGAGGTTTGGACCCAAAAGCAGCACCGACTAGAACCGATGATTGGTAATGACTTTTATTGTTAGCAGAAGCAGGTAAATAAACACAGTTCAATTCAAAGGGGAATGGCAGTCTTTGAGGGGCTTGGGGAAAATCCGAGGGCCCAGAATGAAGCTGTGGATGAGGCAGCCGTACCAGGCAGAGGGTAGGTAGGAACCAGGCAGAGGACCGAAAAACCAGCAGGTGAGTAACCCAGGAACACTCACGATGGTCGAAATGAGGACACTGTCCCAGCGATGATCAATGGGGAAACGAGGAGAAATCACACGCTGCAGTAGTGGAGGTGGAGGACTCAGAGCAGTCCCGAGAACAAGCAGACGAAGACCAGGAAGAGGCAAGGTAGATTTGTGGTCAAAAACAGAAGGGCTGAAGTAATTACCAGGGCAGAGACGAGGCGGGTAGGTCGGGAGCAGGCAGGGTCGGAACCGGGAGATCAGACGAAGAGTAAACGCTGGAAAGTCTTTCATGGAAACAAAGAACAATCTGGCAGTGAGTGTGGAGGAGAGTGGAGCTTTTAACCAGGCTTGATTGCTGAAGAGCTGCAGCTGAGTGAACAGGTGAATGAAGTGACTGACGAGGTGGGTGTGGCTGGCAGATGGGGTGAGCAAGGGAGTGGTGAGTGGAAAACAACTGAAGGCAGGTATGTATGGAGGACAAACCATGACACATCATGTTATGTAAATGGTTTGCAGACTTGCAATGATAAAAAAAAACATTAAAACAAAATGAAAAAAAAGATGGTTTATTTGGTAGTAGCCTTTTACTTGGTAGTAGCTTTTTTACCAGCTGGTATTACATACTGTAGAATTAGTCAACGCCACATATAATGAAAGAGGAGGAATGCAGATTTAATTTAAAATGTAATTTTTGGATTATCATTATTATAATTATTATTTAAAACTATGTCAATGTTATAACCTTCACAGTGGGTGTTGGGGACCTCTGCTGGTGACTTTATAGATGCTCTGTATTTGGGTACGGAATGTGGAGTAGGGACAACAGTTTCCACAATATTAATTAATACCACTCAACTAAAATTATATCACTAGCCTATTTATCACACTAGCTACGTTTAGCTTAATCTGAACCTAGAGGCTACCAGTTCATTTACAAAGTGCCTTGTTCTAATGGAAGTAAAGTTCTAACATACTTCACTTTCCCTTTTATTTTGATGGTTTCATTTACTTCCTGTTCACCATCTCCACTGATTTCAATTACCTGTGGTCTTTAATTCACAAGGAAAAAAGGAATAATGGAAATTACACCAAACCAAAAAACTGTTCCACTCTATATTCAATGCTCATGGGCGCTGGAAAAATGGCTCATTTTCTTGTTTTTTCGTTTTTGATTTAAAATGGAAAGAAAGAATGAAATGAGACCCTGATGATGATTAAAAGATAAGGTGTCTATTTCTTTTATTTTGTGAATGCATGCTTCCGTATTGAGGAGATACAAATATGATGATTGACCTCAGGTGTCCCTTCTCCTGCCTAACCCCTCTCACCCTCCTGGAAAGGAGAGTATCCTGCACCGATCTCATAATGGAGCATTTTCAATTTGGAGCATTTTCATTTATGTTTTTGGTAGCTTCTGATAAGTTTTTTGTTTTCCTCATTGAAACTGGATTCTTGATAATCATACATTATACATTATATTACATTTGTTTGTTTGTTAAAGGTTCTGTAAATGATCATCATTGCAACTAGATGTCGCTCTAGACCAGTGTTTTTCAACCACTGTGCTGCGGCACACTAGTGTGCCGTGAGATATTGTCTGGTGTGCCGTGGGAAATTATCCAATTTCACCTAATTGGTCTAAAAAATATTTTTTGAAAACAAATTAATTATTATCTGCAAATAATGTGCCGTTGTCGAGTGTCTGTGCTGTCTAGTGATCGGCAGAGTAACCATGTAATACTCTTCCATATCACTAGGTGGCAGCAGGTAGCTAAGTGCTTTGTACTTTGAGACAAGAGAATTAGTGATGCATGGATGCGTCAGGTGGCGGTGACAGTGGCATTGTGGCTAGCGAGACTATACGGTGACAGTGATGGAGAGGTTTTTGAAAAGGAAAGATGCTAACTCCGAACTGGACCCTGGACAAAATTCGGGCCCAGATGAAGGCCCTGTGGTATCTTGAGGTGCTGATGTGAAGAAGTGATCACCGCTGACACGTCTTTACTTGCAATCAAAAAGAAGTTTATTTACAAGAAAGAAACAGTGTCAAAGAATGCCGAATCCTGGAGCATCTCTGCCAATGTGAGATCTCTCCTCTAACGTCTCCAAAACCCCTCTATTTATCGGTCTCAACCCTCCTTTGGGATTTACCCTTCTTTCAATGGGGAGCCTTCACCCAGAGATTGACGACATCTGGACTGTGGCTTTTGGTCTTTGGCCTTTAACCTGTTGGGCCAGCAAGGACCCCCACATCCTGAGTCTCTCATATCGTATTTAACAGAAACTTGATGTATAAACAGTTTTGCCCCTTAATGCACATTCCTTAACCTAAACTTATAATGGATGGTTCAAGGAAACCTTTGACAAAGTCTTGGTTGACACCCTTCTTGGACTTTAGGATGAGACACACATAGAAGAAGAACATGTGTAACCTGTTAAGAAATTGAGAAACTAAATACACAGTTAGGTATTTAGATGTGTAATCTGTTGAAAAAAAAACGAACCAAACTGTTACAATATGTAGAAATACTTTTTATTTCATTGAGCATTATTTTTCATTTAATTCATAACAACATTCCTTATTTCATTTTGCATTCAATTTAGTAATTAATTTCATCCAAGAGGTCCAAGTTGCTTCAGAGAGTGGTCCTGTGAAGAAAATGTAATGCCATTGGTTCATACTGAGGTAGCTGAATCGTAATTGGTGTAAGAGAGATGCATAAAAATTGTTAAAACATTTAATATTGTGTTACATTGTTAAAAAGAGAAGCAGTTCGAGTCGGCAAATGTCCGGTGAACCACTGTGAGCGACCCTGGGGACCTTACCTGTGTTTAATCTTTTCTTTTCTCGGTGAGTACTGTGATGCAGCGGCAGTTAGCTCCTTGAATTAGCCTAGCCTCGTGGCATTTTAGCCACCGACCTGAAGCATAAACCCACAGTCTTGTGTTACTTTTTTATGTTAAAAGACAAAAACGGGAAATGTATGTGTATATAAAGAGTATGTGAGCATTTTACTTACATGGTGAAAACATAAGAGTTATCATTTATGAGTTTCATGGGTTTTGAGATTGCTTGATTTTGTATAGTACTGTGTAACGTGCATATGAAGGCGCAATGTCTGTATTGTGAGAACAACCTCACAAATAATCAACAAAGAATCTATTTTACATTATATCACTTACCTTAATCCAGTGTAAGTGAGGATTTATTGAACTGTGAATGGTTTTCCAGATCATTTACATATGAGCTCCTGATTGTTTATCAGCCATTTAATGATTTTGTTTTCATTTAAAAAAAAAAACCCAGTAAGGTTAACAATTAATGTGGTAACAGTATAGTGCAATACAGCACTTATCTTTTTATAAGTTAACAGTAAAAGGCTGTATAATACAGTGATATTTAGAAAATACAAACTGTACAAGTAAAAAGAAGTTGAATAGATTTATTTAAGTCTGTTATATTATACAGGCTGGGTTTTTTGATACCCTGGATTCTGGATTGAGGTGGATTCTCTCCCTGAAGAGGGGATGGCGAGCCAACCATGTGAACATCTGGATTGAAGAGGACCTTCTTCATTCTTCATCGTTTGTTCTATCAGTGTGGTAGGACTTTTGGAAAAGACTTAAAGGAACCATTGAAGCGAACTATTTTTTATTTTTTGACAAAGAGAAACATATTATTTTATGAAGGGTGCACCCAGTTAAAAGACATTTGAAAGAAACAATATTTAAAGTCGGCAGTATTTGTAAACAAATTTTTCATGTGTGTTTAATACAGTGTGTTTGCTTTAACTCACCTCTGTGTCTCCTCCTACTCATTGTGGTGTCCAAATCATTACTCCTCCCTGTGAATCTAGAAAATTCTGGTACTTACCTACCGAGTGGGTTACACATGCAACAATTTAGAATGTTGTAACATAAGGAAATGAAGTGGATAATACACTACAGCCCAAGTATGAGTGGAGGTCAAAAGAAAGCAAAGACGGTTAGCTCAAGCAAAGTCTCTGGTGTGAGGCAATACAGCGAAAGCTATCTTTCATTTGGATTTACTTTCACCGGGGATGCAATGAAACCGACTCCGTTGTGCTTGGTGTGTGGTGAAAAGCTATCCAACAGTGCTATGGTCCCAAGTAAGCTTAAACACCATCTCCAAACGAAACACCCTTCGCTTCAAAACAAGAATGCGGACTATTTTGTTCGCCTGCGTGAACACACGGAGAAACAGGCAACTTTCATGAGAAAAACCACAAAGGTAAATGAGAGAGCCCTTAAAGCTAGCTACCACATTGCTGAACTTGTAGCTAAATCAAAAAAGTCGCACACTGTGGCAGAGACATTAATACTTCCCGCCTGCAAAGCCATTGTAAATGAGATGCTCGGACCTGAAGCGCTAAAGAAATAGCCAAAGTCCCTCTCTCAGATAACACAATTTCCAGACGTACTGATGACATGTCTGCAGACATCGAAAGTG
This sequence comes from Seriola dumerili, assembly GCF_002260705.1. NCBI lineage: Eukaryota > Metazoa > Chordata > Actinopteri > Carangiformes > Carangidae > Seriola > Seriola dumerili. Next base: position 4,663,473 of record NW_019174291.1, on the reverse strand, counting down.
GTTTTGGAAAAGATCCGTATCAGTAAGAAATTTGCATTGCAACTTGATGAGTCTACTGATATTAGTGGACATGCCCAACTCTTGGCCACTGTGTGTTTTGTGGATGGAGACACAATCAGAGAAAACTTCCTTTTTTGCAAGGCATTGCCAGAAAAAACAACAGGAGGGGAAATTTTTCGGGTCACATCAGAATATCTTGAACAAGGAGGACTTAAGTGGGAAAACTGCACGAGTGTCTGCACTGATGGAGCTGCAGCCATGGTCGTGTAGAGGATTTTATATTAATCTGTTGTTTGCCTTTAATAAAACCATGTGTGAATTGTTGATGTAATCATAATATGCTTATAACTAAGTGACTTTTGATTTTATATTAATCTGTTGCTTTTAATAAAACAATGTGTGAATTGTTGATGTAACCATAAAATGCTTATAACTAAGTGACTTTTTACTAACATTTGGTGTGCAAAAAGAAGAGACAGACTGAACTTATGATATTGTTTGAAGGACACAACTCCTTATATGGTAGACATCCCGGGACAGAAGTAAGACAGAAAACGAGGAATAGAGTAGGGTATTGTCTCTCGTTGTGTGAATCTCTCACAGATCCACCACCACGAGGGCTGTCCCGCGTAGGAGAGTCAGATAACACGAGGTGAAACAAAACAGAGAACACATGGAGGAGCAAAGCAAGAAGACAGCGGCATGGACTGATAAGAGAATCAACCCACATTGTATTATTTTTTTCTGTGTAAGAATATGAAAAGACTGGGTCAGGAAGAGGTAGGAGTCAGACTTCATGAACTGGCACAACTGTATGTTGTTGTCAGGGAGAGATAGTTTGGCCCAGAGCTCTGTAACGATCTCCTTTTTCTAATGCTATATTGCTGTTAGCTTTAATAAATACTGGGATTTGAACTTTGAAAGAGTGTCCTGTTTCCTTCATCAAACCAACACGCGAGTTCAGGAGAAGAACTCTACAGTCGGGCGCACCAAAGGCTTTGTAAGCAGAGTGAAGGAAAGAAACCCAGATGTGATTGTTACGCACTGTTTTTTTACACCGTGAGGCCCTCGTAGCCAAGACTTTACCAGCAGACCTAGTTCCTGTGTTGGATGATGTTGTGCGCATGGTAAACTTTGTAAAGTCACGACCCGTGAAAAGTCGCATATTTGCATCTTTGTGTGAGGAAATGGGAGCGGAGCATGAAGCCTTGCTGTTTCATACGGAGGTCCGGTGGTTGTCGCGCGGCAAGGTCTTGGCCGGTGTGTGTGAGCTGCGGGAGGAACTTAAAGTGTTTCTGACAAATGAGAGGTCCGATTACACAAAGCTGCTTGCAAGTGATGAGTGGTGTGCAAGGCTGGCATACCTGGCAGATATTTTTCATCATCTGAATGAACTGAACACACGAATGCAAGGCCGAAATGAAAACCTGCTTACAAGTACAGATAAAATAAACGGATTCCGTTCAAAGGTGCAACTCTGGCAACAACATGTGGAAAGTGGCAATCTTGAAATGTTCACAATCACCAAGCAATGGCAAGATGTTAACACTGCTGCATTGTGTGAGATAATAGTTAAACATTTAAAAACTCTTGAGGAGAAGATGCCATTTTATTTGTCTTCAGCCTCCACTGAATGCCTTGACTGGGTTAAGGACCCATATAGCTCAGCATCAGTTGGTGGAAAGGACATGACTTTACAGGAGCAGGAGGAACTAACTGAACTGAGACAAAACCGTGGTTTAAAGCTAAGCTTTGCTGATCTACCTTTGGTCAGTTTTTGGTTGGCTACTGCCAAGGAGTTCCCCATTCTGGCAAACAAAGCTATTTTGACATTGCTCCCATTTTCCACGACATATCTGTGTGAGGTGAGCTTTTCAAGCCTGACTGCTATAAAAACTAAAAACAGAGAGACTGAGAGCTGTTGAGGAAGAGCTTCGTGTGTGTCTTTCTTCGATTCCTGCCAGGATATCAGCTCTGTGTTCATCCAAACAGGCCCAGGTTTCACACTGAGCGAGTAGAAATATGTATGTATATGTATTTATAAAATACTTTTTCTTTGTGTTAATTTGATTCCTATTCAAGACACTTTGATGAGAATGACTGTATATTGTCAATATAGGCTACAGAGTTTCATTTTTTAACATTTTCTGCTGGTGGTGTGCCTCGTGTTTTTTTCAATGAAAATAATGTGCCTTGGCTCATGGTTGAAAAACACTGCTCTAGACCACCAGCATTTCATACCAAAACAAATTCTGCAGTAAGTTAGCTAATGTTATCATGTCTACTGTAGCCGTCATTAATGAAAACAGACATGTAACATTATGTAGCCATCAAGTTACTTACAGTAAGTCTAGACCGGTATTGTCTCCACGGTCAGAAAGAAAAAGAAATTCAGCCTTGGACTGATGAGCTGGGACTGGCCGACCAGGATTTGAACTGATAGTCTTCAGTACAGTCCTCCTGTGCTCTGGTCTCATCTGTCTGAGGCCTTTTTAGGAGGAAGAAATTCTGGAAGGTCACTTTCACCTGAACGCTTCACTGAGCCACCGCACCTGCGGGCAGAGCCTGTGTGTTTATAAACGTGGGTAGGACCAACAGTTTAACAGGAGGGACTCACATGCACTAACACACACATGCTGTCGGATACCAAAACAAAGACCAGAGAAACTCATATTACAACACACACAGAGGGGTGTGGCTTCGTTCTCTGCTCACAATGCCTTTACACCACTATATCTTTACATAGAAAATAGTAGTTTGCTGGTGTAGTATTGTTTAAAATCTGTCTTACAGAACCTTTAAGAGTGGGACACAGTGTGTATAAAGTGACAGCATGTCAGCGTCTTCAGGATGTGCTTTCTTATCTCTGTGGTTCTGACGCCGTAGATGATTGGGTTGAAGCAGCTTGGGAACAGCAGGTACATGGTGCTGAAGAAAACCTGAATAGCGGCAGGAAGACCAACTCTGATCCGGTAGGAAAGGAAAGCAATAAGCGCCACAGTCAGGCTGATGCTGATGACCACAATGTGGGTGATGCAAGTATCAAGAGCTTTGAAACCTGATCTGCCGGACTTCAGCACAGACCTGAATATCACCACATAAGAGGCAGTGATGAAGATGAAGTCGGCCACAGGGATGAGGAACACAGCCAGTAACCCCACCAGGTTGTTAATGGTGGTGCTTCCACAGGCCAGCTCCACCAAGGCCATGTGCTCACAGAAACAGTGATTTATCACATTAGAAGCACAGAAGGACAAGGGCCCTGCAAGACTCACAAACGTTGTGATTATGAGGATGTTTCTGATCACAGGTGGGATCATAAACCTGAGAAACCTCTGTAGCGCCATGCGTTCATGGTAGTAGAGTGGCGTGCAGATGGCGAAGTAGCGGTCCAATGCCATCCACGCCAGTAAAGTGCACTGAAAACTTCCAATAAAGTGAATGAAGTGCATCTGAACCAGGCAGCCAATCAGAGAGATTCCCCTCCAGTCAAACAGGAAGCTCAGCAGCATGTTGGGGACAAAGAGTATTGGGAGGCTCAGGTCCACGCACGCCATGCCAGCGATGAGGATGTACATCGGGGAGTGGAGGCTTCTCTGTGAGATGATGATGTACAGCAGCAGGGAGTTGGCTGACAGCGACACGATGAACATGATGGAGAACAGGATGAAGAGGACGGGCCTCAGAGCTCCCAGTTCACTGAAGCCATCGAGGATGAAATGTTTGTGTGAGGAGACGTTGTCCATCCTCCTCTTCTCCTACAACCTCCTCGTCCAGGGTTTCAGTTCAATCAGCCTGAGAGCAGAGACACATTCATCTGTGAAGTCAGTTCAGTTATCCACAGCTGCAGAATATGTCTTTGTAACCTGCTTTCCATTTGCACACAACCACTAAAGAAATGGTGACCCACACTACGTTCATCTTTCATTGTTACAACACAATCTGAAATCTCACTTCTTCAAGCACACAGTCTGTAATCCAGATATAAATACACACATAATATTTATGGTAGTGAACTGCTCTGTGAGGACACCTGTGCTGTGACATTTAGCATCAATCAAATGTAAAATGTAACTTTTAGTTGATGTGTCACACACACAGCTGGAGACACAGACACACACTCTATCTCTCCTCACAGGACTCAGTGACGGCTGCTAAGACTAGCATTGATACCTCTTTGACATCTGACATTCAAAGAACATCTGTGAACATTTGTGCTGTGCGTTTTTCAGAGAAGGAACTAATCTAAGTAAATTTACTCCAGTAATGTTCAGTGTTGCAGTACTTGAACTTTACTTAAGTATTTAAATTTGATGTGACTGCCTGCTTGTATACCACTATAATTATAGGTCAGTAGTCACTTGGAAGTTTGAGATCTTACATAAAAAATCTATAATTATCTTATAAAATATATGTTTGTATGTTTGTACCCAACAGTAGATAAAGTAGCTCAACATTAAAATGCTGCTCACAGATGAATTCATCAATGATGATGGATGCTGGACACCTACTGAACACAACAGGAACACATGACGGTATTGTCTGTGATCAGTATGTGTGTCCTTTGATCTGCAGTCAAAAATATTAATGGTTTAAATATCTCTGTCATGAGTTTATAATCATATTAAAAAATCCTCTCGTCATTTAAACTTATTACACTATTACATACTGTTATGCACTTTATTTTATTTACATCACACTGTACCACAGAGTTTCTCCATATAGTGTTATTATTTCTGGTCCAGCAGCCGACAACACTTAAACGTGTCAGTCCAGTTTGTTCTTGAAAGCAGTTTTTAACATCTGTATATTTATTCTTTTTAAATCTGTCCCTGACATTTGGACATTAAATTGTTACTGACATCTAAAAACCTTTAACTGTAAACCTAGTTTAGCCTGGTTTTTAAACTCGAAGAGTAAATGTCATATATATGTGTATATATATATATATATATATACACATATATATAAATATACTAAACCTCAGCACACAGAGCAGAGAAAGCTCATCTCTTCTCAGATTGCTTGGTTTCACCTTGAACAAACAACTGAAAATGTGAAATTAATTTATATTCAACCAAGATTAGTTTTTTTTTAAATAATTCAAAGTCAGAAGAAAAATGACAGATACGAGCAGATCACGGCACTGGAATCAAGATGTATGACGACTCTAGATCATATCAAAGTGAAAAAACCTGCCTCCACCATCATACTGTTTGTTTTCCTAATGTAGGTTTTTCGCCCCCATACATCTTTGAACATGCAAACTGCTTTATGTACTCCATGTAATCAATGCATTAAAATGAAAGATATTATCATAGTAGTGTTACAATCATAGTCATATCCAGAATATCACACTATTTCACTGTTGTTATGTTTTGCAATGTCATGTTATACATCACTCATACATTACACATAGTTTAAATCACAATAGTGATTTCAGGGGGGATATGTAGGAGAATCATAAGGCTAGAGACGTATGATCTGATATCAACCGGTTGGACGCCAATAGGAGTTTAAGAGCCAGTGTGGGAACAATAACAAAAGAAATGGTCAGGAAGTCAACCGAGCAGGCTAAGATACTTAGGATTGGTGAGAAACATCTGGTAATAAGAGATTGGGTAAATAGGAATAGATATAATGCCAAGGCACACTGCCAATAAGAGAACGATGACCTGGGAGGGCGTCATGGTGTTCTGCCAAGAAAAGAACACCATGACCTGAGTGCAAGCCAGGAAAAAACAAAAGTGCAAGAGTTGGTCAACAGAGGCAAGAGTTATACCACGTAGCCAAAAGGATTGGGAAAAACAGGATGCACATACACACACATAGCTACTTGAGGTATAAAAAGGATATGTCACGATCTGTGTTGTGGTTGTTGTCTCCGTCTATGTCTGCAAGTGGGCCGCATTGAATAAAGAGAGACTCCCCGCCTTGATACCTGTGTCTTGACTGTTTGATTCCTTTTTGATCCACCACTTCTCGCCACAACAAAGATAAGGAGATTTCAGGACTCAGACATGAGATCTCTGTAGAAGAGAATCAGCAGGCCTGACTTGTTGTTGGTGTTCATACCTGAACAGGTCCAGCCTGCATAGTCACGAGATCAGCCGCCAACTCTCCTCAACCCACCTGTCCCTGCTGAACCACTGACATGGCACTTTAAAACCCTCTGTCTGCTGCTGTCATTGGCTGTGGAGACAAAATCAGACTGGAAATCCCACAGAGCACCAGGGTCATGAACCAAAGAAGAAACTTAGTAAAACAAATTAAAAGTTTCTGATCAGTCGGGAAAGAGACAAATGTGGACCTGAATGACTGATCAGTAAAGTTGTTGTTAATTTGTGCAGATTTGTAATTTCTTCCCTAAAGCTGACAATTAATTCCCTACATGTACTCAGTTTCTCTGATTGGCTGCAGCACGTCAACATGTTGTCAGTGTGACGAACTGAAAATCCAACAGAGCAGCAGCATCGCACAGAAACACACAATCAGAAACAAGGGCTGTAAAACTGTTTTTATAATTCAAACACTTTACACACACGCTTATTTCTTCTACTGAGAGTCTAGGAGATGCAGATTTGACGATTGGCCTTAGGTGTTCCCTCTCCTGCCTGACCCCTCTCACCCTCCTGAAAAGGAGAGTATCCAGCACCGATCTCAAAATTGAGCATTTTTAATCTGGATCATTTTCTTTTTTGTTTTTGGTCACTTCTGATAAATTTTTTGTTTTCCTCATGGAAACTGGATCTTTATAATCAAGATATTTTACCTGATATTTCATTTGTTTGCTTCTTAAAGGTTCTGTAAATGTCCATCACTGAAACTAGATGTTGCTCTAAACCACCTGCATCTCAGACCAAAACAAATACTTTGTTGGCCACAACCCTTCTCCCTGATGAAGCCCAGTGAAAGTTTCACTAAATACTCAACAAGAGCTCAACTAAATAAAGTTACCTCACCACAACCATTAGCCCACGCTAGCGTTGTTGTAATATGCCACAGCAATGCTTACAGCTAGGGAGCTAGTGAGAGCAACATTTGCCGAACATATAATGGGTGACAGGAGGTTAGCTAACGTTATCATGCTACTGTAGCCGTCACTTATGAAAACAGACATGTAACATTATGTACCATCAGTACATAAACCGGACCAGTAAACCGGACCAGTACTGTCTCCACAATCGGTCTGGGAAAGAAATTCAGCCTTGCACTGATCCACTGGGACTGGCTGCATGAATGACACTGATGGAGCCAGTAAAAACTTAAAAAATGTTATGGATATTTTGATAGTCCACTGCTCCAAAGCCATTACTCCACTATATCTTTACCAAGCGGCAACCTCTGAGACTGAAGCCAAAACAGAAGTACTGAAAACTGCAGTTCCTCTAACGACCATGAGAGTCTGGCTCAAACAGTAAGTCATCCCCATAGACTCCCATGTTAAAATGTCCGACTTTACAGAAATAAACATGTTTACAGCCTGGTGCAAAAACAGTTTTGGTCTCTAGAGCTAATTTCCTCCTTCATGACAACTGTTTATATGACTCCTCTGTTTACATTTTATTAAGGATTAAAGTTATGTAGAATTGAGGGCGTGGCCTCTTTGAGTGGGTGGGTGAGCATATGCTTGCCAAAAACCGGTATGCACCGAGTGTCTGTGGTCGTCTCCGTTCCCCTCCTCTTTGTTCATTTTTGGATTAGTTTGGGATTAGCTTGGAGTTAGGGCGGAGTCAGGCACTACTAAGATGGCAACAGTGGAGCATTTTTACATTCTATGATCTTTACACAGAAAATAGTTGTTTGCTGCTGTAGTATTGTTTAAAATTTCCCTTACAAAAACTTTAACAGGAGGGACTCACATGCACTAACATACATGTGCTGTTGGAACCAAAACAAAGACCAGAGAAACTCATATTACAACACACACAGAGGGGTGTGGCTTCATTCTCTGCTCAAAATGCCTTTACGCCACTACAGTGATGTTGATAGGTTTTCAATGTAGTGAGTCCCCAGGACCCACAGGTGGTGATTTGAGTGGGTCCCTGGGAAATTCAATGGGTCCCAAATAAAAAAAAATTATTTCTTATATTCTTCTATTTCTTAAATTGTAGTGTTAAACTCCTTTGATGGTGGTATGATATGGTTATAATTAACGGATATATTCATGTATGTTCAAAATGTATCTGAAATTAAACAAATAAGATTCCAAATCTGAAAAGTTTATTGCAAAACAACTGTCACAGCGGCATGACATACAAAATTCAAATAAAATAGCATTTTTGTAGCAACATAAATAGCACCAAAATAAATTACTAAAATTCAAATGAAAACAAAATGTGTCTGTAGTACCAAAATAAATGATCAATAAAAGTGCTGATTTTAACACATAAACAAAACATTCTCATCACCATGACAGAGTCAACAAATAAATTGTCACCAAATTAAGACCAAAATCTTCTTGTCTGAACATCAACTAAATCAAATGAACTGAGTCAATCACTGTGAAACTTTTAGCACACAAATGAAACTTAACTAACACAGTGGAAAGTCTGTTAAAGTATTTTTCATCACCGCCACCGGAGTATGTTTTATTTATTTCATTACAGCACGTCCCCTAGACGTTAAAACATTGTCGACATGAGTGAACACAGCATTGAGCAGTGGAAACATGAGTTTATTTACTACTATGAAGTTTGTATCTTTAATTGTTGAAATGAAATCCGCGGTGACTGGCTAATTGTTGTGGTAGTGGCTAAACTAGCATGTCGCGATACTGTACACAGGATCACGTCTGCGCGGAGTAGATGCGCAGAGGGTTGAAACAGCGCTTGCCTGGTCTGCTGACAGCAAAGTTACTTTTGCTAGTTACTGTGATTTTAAACACGAGTTGTTCAAAATGTATCGTTTTTCATGGGAAAAATGAGTTGCGTCTCTGGGACACATGGATAGTGAGTTTACTGCGTCCTTTCAGATTTTAATGCGTCAGGGACGCAGGACGCGTACCTAGCAACATCACTGCCACTATATCTTTACATAGAAAATAGTAGTTTGCTGGTGTAGTATTGTTTAAAATCTGTCTTACAGAACCTTTAAGAGTGGGACACAGTGTGTATAAAGTGACAGCATGTCAGCGTCTTCAGGATGTGCTTTCTTATCTCTGTGGTTCTGACGCCGTAGATGATTGGGTTGAAGCAGCTTGGGAACAGCAGGTACATGGTGCTGAAGAAAACCTGAATAGCGGCAGGAAGACCAACTCTGATCCGGTAGGAAAGGAAAGCAATAAGCGCCACAGTCAGGCTGATGCTGATGACCACAATGTGGGTGATGCAAGTATCAAGAGCTTTGAAACCTGATCTGCCGGACTTCAGCACAGACCTGAATATCACCACATAAGAGGCAGTGATGAAGATGAAGTCGGCCACAGGGATGAGGAACACAGCCAGTAACCCCACCAGGTTGTTAATGGTGGTGCTTCCACAGGCCAGCTCCACCAAGGCCATGTGCTCACAGAAACAGTGATTTATCACATTAGAAGCACAGAAGGACAAGGGCCCTGCAAGACTCACAAACGTTGTGATTATGAGGATGTTTCTGATCACAGGTGGGATCATAAACCTGAGAAACCTCTGTAGCGCCATGCGTTCATGGTAGTAGAGTGGCGTGCAGATGGCGAAGTAGCGGTCCAATGCCATCCACACCAGTAACGTGGACTGAAAAGTTCCAATAAAGTGAATGCAGTGCATCTGAACCAGGCAGCCAATCAGAGAGATTCCCCTCCAGTCAAACAGGAAGCTCAGCAGCATGTTGGGGACAAAGAGTATTGGGAGGCTCAGGTCCACGCACGCCATGCCAGCGATGAGGATGTACATCGGGGAGTGGAGGCTTCTCTGTGAGATGATGATGTACAGCAGCAGGGAGTTGGCTGACAGCGACACGATGAACATGATGCAGAATGGGATGAAGAGGACGGGCCTCAGAGCTCCCAGTTCACTGAAGCCATCGAGGATGAAATGTTTGTGTGAGGAGACGTTGTCCATCCTCCTCTTCTCCTACAACCTCCTCGTCCAGGGTTTCAGTTCAATCAGCCTGAGAACAGAGAAAACAAAGAAGAAGTTTGACACAAAATAACTTTGGAAGTGGTGATCTGTCCTCACCACCACATTCACACCACAGCCTGCTACCACAGGTATATGCTCATGCCAGAATACAGTTAAATTTAATTTATTAAGTAAGATTTAATTAAATATGTCAATCATTTTTTTTGTTTTTTGCCTCATAATCTGTGTGAGTCTTTTTTCTGTGTCAGTTCAGATGAAAACATGCCGTTGATGTGTCTTTACAAATTAGACTTAGTTTTTTACAATATGGAAAAACACAGTGACAATTCTGAGTGAAGAGATTACAAAAATACGAAGTTAGATGAACAATATGAGCTCAACTGGTTCATGTGTGACAGTCCAGTGGGAAAACAAAATGTTGAAATCAGATAATGATTACATAAATGTGATGATTTTTCACACATAATCTCCTTTTTTTATCTGTAGGTTACTTTGGCACAACGACAGACATGTAGCTGATTGGTCATTTAATTGTTAATTTTTCATTTGTTCATTAATCACACTGAGTATTTGTTCCATTTTTAGCACAGATAAACTGATTTTCTTCTTTTTCTTGGTCAATAAGTGCAATGAATTATCTCATTTTGTTGTAAGATCTCCTCAGTCATTTCTAGAACATGTCAAGAAAAAGAGATTTTCAGACTGTGTTGTTTGGATCATGAAACAGTAGTAGACAGCTACAAAAACAAATCTCTGTAACAGACCTGTTTTAGATTCAACCCCCACCTGATGTTACTCAAACTTTCACTCACATTTGTCATGAATTAAGATTTTCTGCAGTATTTGCAAGTTGTTGTAGGGTTCAAAGGTCAGCTGCGACAAGTAGATCACTACTGATCAAACTACCTGGCACTATAGTTCATCATACATCAGTCATAACACATCAGCATTAGTAGGAAGAATATCAGCAAAATGAGAACACATTCTCTACATGTTCAACAGAATCTACTGTGATAACACAAGACCAAACTCCTGATGTAATTATATAATTATATTTTATATAATTATAACATAATTATATATTTTATATAATTATATAAATGAATGATTATCTTGTCACTTCAGGCTCATCAGTGTCTTCTGGTGATGCTGCCTGTTTTTTGGGGACCACAGTCTTTAACAGTTAACCAAACACCTTCCCCTGTTCCTCTTCCACCTCCCTCTAACAGGCATTAAAGAAGAGTTTCCCCTCATTTGAACTGGGGGGTTCTACAGATAAAGAAGGATAAAGGGTGTGCAGGCTGTAAAGGCCGCTGTGGAAAATGTGTGATTTCCAGCTGTATAAATAAAGTTGACTTCACTTGACAACAGACATGTTGAGAAGCCATGCCTACCAAACACTCAGTATTTCTTCTGACTTTTCAACAGCAAACATCTGCCAAAAGAAAATTAATACATCAACACCATGAAACATTTTCACATACAAGGCTCACAAAGAGCAGAGGAGCCTGATCTTTCTTGAAAGACAGAACTTTAACACACTTAAACACACAAGGGTTAATCAACAAATTCAGACAGTGGAGTGAAATCATTGAACAGTGCTGCTGGTGAACAGTAGGACAGGTCTCAGCCGCTTTTACTTGTTGGTGTGTGGAGTTTGTCCCTTCTGCAGGTTGACGAGATCAGCCGCTGACTCTCCTTCAACCACCTGTCCCTGCTGAACCACTGACTTAGCACTTTCATACCTTCTGTCTGCTGCTGTCATTGGCTGCAGAGACAAAGTCCCACAGAGCACAAGGGTCATTAAGCAAAGAAGAACAGAACTGACTGTAAAGTTGTTGCTAAATTATATGTGAACAGATTTGCAATTTGTTGCCTCAAACTGACAATATCCTGAATTTACTCCGTTTCTCCATCAGATTGTTTGTGTCATGGTTTGATATGGCAGACACCTTTTGTTAGTTTTGTTTGGATATTGTCACTTCCTGTTTTATTTTGTAATTGGTTTCCTTGTGTGTCAGTGTTTTTGCTTCCTGTCTTGGTCCTGTGTCTGTGTGGTGATTGTTTGCCCCGCCCTAATGTGTTTCACCTGTGTTCAATCACCCTTGCCTCCCTTGTCTATATAGTCTTTGTGCTCCCCTTTGTCTGGGTCGGTTTGTAACTGTTGTCTCTCTGTTGATTTCTGGGTTTGTCCTCGTCGGTTCACGTGCCTGTTCATGTCTGGTTGGTCGCAGAGCTGTTCATGTGTGGTTGTCCTCAGTCTGTTCACGTCTGCTTTGTCCTGGGTCTGTTCATGTTGCCTGTTCTTGTCTCCTGTTTTGAGTTCATGTGTTTACCTGTTTTTCCCCTGTGTTTCACCAGTGTTGTGTGTAAGATTTTTGTTAAATAAACCTTTCTGCATCGTCTCCCATGTGTTGGCTGCATTTGGGTCCAGCCTTACCCCGACAAACCCTGACAGTTGTGACAGTTTAATTATTGCTCTCACATTATTGGCATGAAGTTCTAGCATCTGTACCTGTGAGGAGCATCCACAGTGTTTATTATGACCGCGGTCATATTATTGTAGGTGGTCTGTTGTGTATGTGTGTGTGTGCCCTGTGTTTGTTTTTTCATTGTATGCAAATAGGTGTGTGCCGCAGCCGTGCCGTCATTGGTAGAAAGGCTCTGCGTCCTGGTCGGTGATTGGTTGCATCCCCGATCACCTGGTATATAAGGAGCCAAGATGGCCGCCGGCTCACTCTCGTTCTCCTCTTCTCCCAACTGGCCACACCGTTGCAGCGATTCAGTGTTGTGTAGTTCGTTGTTTCATTTGAGTAGTAAGGGTGGGCTGCCAGTTTTCTTTCTCTGTTTTTTTTCCTGTTTATTTAGTTAGGGAGGTGAGTTGGTTGTTATTTGTTTTCCTTTGGTTAGATTAGTTGTTTATTTTCCAGACAGGGTGATTATGTTTATTATGTTGGCCTTAGTCCACCCTGAAGCCTAAACTCAATATTTATTCTCTATATGTTCATACGAAACTTTTATGTAAATAAATCATTTTCTTCACATTCAAACTAATCTTTGTTGTGGCTACTTGGGACTTGGGGAAGATGGGGCCAATCCATGTTGTGTCCTAGGCCCCCCTAGACTGGGGCTTAACATGAATTGGGGGCTCGTCTGGGAGCTTGTCGCGCTTTGTGTACGGGTGAGTTTCGGTGAGTAGTTTTTCTGGTTGGCAGTTTTATTTTGGTGTGTGGGGGGAATTATGGAGTTTTCATTGGATGATTTTGTGACCAGTCCATCTTTGGCGAAAACTGATAAATGCAGAAAAGCACACCTGTTGATGGTAGCAAGTTGTTATAATGTGCATGTGTCTTATGGTGCTAGGAAGGAGGAGCTTAAGCGGTTGCTGTGTGCAGAGTTGGTGGAGCAGGGCGTCTTACCCAAACCAGCTGTTGATGCGGCTGATGCTGCTGCGGGTGACGCGGCCAGTGACGCACCGGTGGCTGAGGTGAAAGTGGCGGAGGTTGCTGGCACGCTCGCTGCTGGTGTGGAGCTTGGGCCGATCACGGATCCTCTTGTAGGTAACATGACCACAGAGGATCTCCGCCTAGCACTCCAAATAAAGGAGGCAGAGACCTGAAATAAACAGCTGGAGGTACAAGCCATGCATCTGCGCATCCGGGCTCTCGAGCTGGAAAAAGGAGCCCCTGTAGCCTCCACCCTGGTGCCTCTTTCTGGCCACAGCTCTGTTTCTGCTCCTGTTTTTAATATCACTAAGCACATTGCTTTAGTTCCTCCGTTTCGTGAGTCCGAAGTGGATTCGTATTTCAGCGCTTTCGAGCAGATAGCTGCTGCCCTGAGTTGGCCCAAAGAGTTCTGGTCCCTTCTCCTCCAGTGTCAGTTAGTGGGGAAAGCCCAGGAGGTCTGTGCCAGTCTGTCTATTGAAGATAGTCTTGACTACAAAATCTTGAAAAAGACTGTGTTGCAGGCTTATGAGCTGGTCCCCGAAGCATACCGTCAAAAATTTAAAAACAGTGAAAAAACTGCCAACCAGACTTGCGTTGAGTTTGTGCGTGACAAGAGTGTTTTGTTTGATAGATGGTGCCAAGCCTGTAATGTTAAAACCATGGCGGAGATGAGAGAGCTCATTCTTCTCGAGGAGTTTAAAAAATGTTTGCCGGAACGAATTATTGTTTATTTGAATGAACAAAAAGAATCGTCTGTGACAAAAGCAGCCGTGCTGGCTGACGAATTCATTTTGACGCACAAAAGTGTTTTTTCCATGCCGGCACCTCGCGTTTCACATGCAACATCTGAGCGCAGAAACCGATCACCAAAGCTGATGCGTAAAAGCACGTCACCAGCTGCGGGTGAGAGCCGCGAGTGTTTTTACTGCCATGAGCCAGGCCATCTGATCGCGGCCTGTCCGACGCTTAGGAAAAAAGGACAAAACAAAAATGGTAAACCTCCCGCAGGTGTGGGTTTTATAAACTCCGCGTCCCCACCTGTAAAAGACACTTTACCTGAACTAGAGGTAAACGTGGAGGTTGACCCTTGGTTCAAGCCGTTCATTTCTCACGGGTTTGTTTCTATAACCGGTGAGGAATCAGGTAAAGTGCCGGTGACTATCCTCCGAGATACAGCCGCTTTTCATTCGTTCATGCTGGCTAGTGTACTGCCACTCTCCGATGAAACTTCGTGCTTTTCTGATCTGCTTGTGTGGGGAATTAATATGAGTGAACTCAACGCCTCACTTCACATGGTCCATTTGCATTCACCGCTCGTGTCGGGACATGTGAAAGTTGCCGTGCTCCCACGGTTTCCGATCAGTGGCATTTCATTTATTTTAGGCAATGATTTGGCTGGAGGAAATGTGTTCCCTCTGCCCGAAGTCATTAATGATCCACTGTCTGTTGTGTCTGCTTGCTGTCCCCCCTCTGTCTCTCCTGTGGTATCTGTCCCGAATGTGTGTCCTGTGTGCGCCATTACGCGCGCACAGGCTAGAAAATTGGGTGAAGTTGTGGATCTGTCCGACTCGTTTTTGGCTGCATTAGATGAGGGTGCGCCCTCCTTTTCAGTGTCCCCCACTTCCGAGTGTGAAAAGGTACCAAAATGTATTACTGAGTGTGTCAACGAGTGTGATTTCCTTCCTGCTGACGCAGACCTGAGTTTGAATGTAACCTGTGAAATGTTGATAAATGCACAGAAAAATGATCCGTCTCTAATTTCGTGTCTGTCCTCTGTTGCAGCCACCAAGGATGACAGCAAGCCGTGTGTGTTTTTTCTGGACAACGGTGTCTTGATGAGACGGTGGAGTCCCGACTCCAGCGAGATACGCGTTGTTAATCAGGTGGTTGTGCCCACAGACTATCGTGCGCAAATTCTGAGTCTTGCACATGACTCCAGCTTAGCTGGCCACCTTGGTGTTAAAAAGACATACCATCGTGTGTTGCGCAATTTCTTTTGGCCCGGGTTAAAGACCGACGTAGCGAAATATTGCCGCACATGTCATACCTGTCAAATTGTGGGAAAGCCCAATCAACCTGTTCCTCCGGCCCCTCTGCACCCGATGCCGGTGCTCGGAGAGCTGTTTGAAAGAGTGTTGATAGATTGTGTCGGTCCATTACCAAAAACTAAGTCTGGACATCAGTATATTTTGACTGTGATGTGCGCCGCAACGCGGTACCCTGAGGCCATCCCAAACTGTTTGCACAGGTAATGAAAGAGCTAAAAATTAAACATGTAAAATCAAGTTCTTCCCATCCAGAGTCCCAAGGCGCACTTGAGAGGTTCCACCAGACCTTAAAATCCATGATGCGCAAATACTGCCTCGAGTCTAACAGAGAGTGGGATGAAGGCCTCCCTCTTCTGTTATTTGCCGTGTGTGAAACTCCTCAAGAGTCTTTAGGTTTTAGTTCCTGTGAGTTGGTCTTCGGCCATACTGTGCGTGTTCCCCTTCGGCTCCTCAAAGAGAAGTGGCTGTCAGAGTCGCCAGAAATTGAGCATAATGTGCTGGATTATGTCAGTTCTTTTCGTGAGCATCTTAATCATGTGTGTCAGTTAGCCCGTGACAATTTGGCACAGAGTCAAACTAACATGAAGCGTTGTTATGATAAGAAGTCTGTCCTCCGTGTATTCCAACCAGGTGAAAAAGTTCTGGTGCTGCTTCCGTTACCTGGGTCCAGTTTGCAGTCTCGGTTTTCAGGTCCATATACGGTTGAGAGAAAAATTAGTGACACCAACTATGTTGTTCACACACCAGACCGGAAAAGAAAATCCAGAGTATGCCATATTAACATGCTGAAATGTTACTTTTCCAGAGTGAGTGATTCTCCGCCGTCCCTTGCTGCGCCCGTGATGTCTATGTCCGCTCCTCCTCAGTACCAGCTTGCTGATGATGGGTTGGCAGAGAAAAGTGGTTTGATGCCGGCCGCTCGTTTGAGGAATTCAGAGGTACTGAGCAATTAAGAGGGTTTTTTGTCTCATTTGTCTGATTCAGCCCGTGCAGATATTACAGCTTTGATTGAGGATAACCTGTTGCTTTTCTCTGACCATCCCAGTCAAACGTCTGTCCTGTATCATAACATCGACGTGGAGGGCCACAAACCCATTAAGCAACACGCATACAGGGTAAATCCAGCTAAACGGGCCCTGATGCAGCAGGAGGTGAGCTATCTGGTTGAGCATGGATTAGCTGTCCCCAGTACCAGTGCGTGGAGCTCCCCCTGTGTTTTAGGGGACTTGGGGAAGATGGGGCCAATCCATGTTGTGTCCTAGGCCCCCCTAGACTGGGGCATAACAGTGTTTCTGGAAGACTTAGTGTTGATGTGTCCTCAAATGGCAAAATTCATTCCCTCAAATTGGTGCTACTAATGAAAACCATCTCTGTCTCTCTTTGGATTACTTGATGATCCTGGATAACCAGTATCTTAAAGCTGGTTTGACCTGGGGCTTAAGCACAACACAGCTATGCTAAGAATGCTAGCCATGCTAACTAGATCCCATTAAACTACAGTTAAAAAACCTCCATATACGTGTTATCTTAGGTGAGGTGTTTCGGGCATGTCGAACCGGGGCAGACCCAGGATGCTGGATAAATGATAAGGCTTGGGAACACCTCGGACTCTTGAGTGTTCCTAATAATATTAGCTGGTCCCAGCACAGAACCTTTTGGAACTCCGTGTCTAAATTTTGTGCATCGAGAATTTATGTATTCTGGATTTACGAAGTCAAGAGTACAGAGACTTGTCATTTGCAAGATACAATAGGAAGGTAATTTCACCAGCTTTCACCAGTGCTGTCTCTGTTTTATGATGCATCTAAATCCTGACTGAAAATCCTCAAATAAATAGTTGTTCTGTAGAAAGTCACATAACTGTTTGGAAGGTTGGATATAGGTATATTGTTGGCTAACACATCTAAATCAAGAGTAAGCTTTATGAGAGGAGGTTTAATTACAGCTACTTCAAAGGACTGTGGTTCATAACCAGTTAATAAAGACAGACTGATCACATCTAGTGAGAAGTGGCAACTAAGGGTAAAACCTCGTTAGCCTAATTGGGATCAAAGAGACAGGTTGATGGTTTAGATTCGTGGTCACAAATACCAGTCGGGGTCCGGACCAAGATGCTGCCCTATCCTAATAATAATAATTATTAAAAGTACATCAAAACAAAGAGCTTTTGAAAAATGTGCATTTTAAAATTATGTGTTATCGCTCATCGTCACTATCCACCAATACACCAAACCACTCCTCATCACTACTTAACCAGTACATGTTAGATTGAAGGATTGATCAGGAGACTGATTAATCCCAGTCATAAGGTATACTCATATTATTCACCTTGCCATAAATTATACTACTGCATAGATTTCCTTTTGGTTAACAACACTATCACTCATAAGATAACTGATCCAGCCATCCATAGCATCATTATTGCTGACCATGCTCTCATAAGCATTACCCTCTTAACAGAACACCAGCCTCCCCCTCCTCCTAATTCCTCAGTTACTGAATGGGCATCTTTCATCAAAATCAATAACACTCTTAAATATAGATAAATATGTATCAGCATATTTGTTGTCCAGTAAGTGAAAGAGAAAAAATGCAGCACAGAAATGTTGACGATATGTTTGAAGTCATTAGGAAACAGAAATGACAGTTTGTCCAGCAAAGGGCACTGACAGGTTTATCTTTACACTGTAAAATGTCCCAAATAGCAGACGTCACAATCGGGTGGAAAGAGTACCAAAAAAATCTACTCAAGTAAAAGTACTGTTACCTTGATAAAATTTTACTTAAGTAAAAGTAAAAGTACTGTTGTAAAAAATCTACTCAAGTAAAAGTAAAAAAGTTAGCTCATTTAAAATGTACTCAAGTACAAGTTACTTAGTTACTTTTGGGTAAGTGTGTGTGTTTGGGGGGGGGGGGTGGGGGGGCGGGGGGGGGGGTCCGGTTATAATAGTATCATAACCAAAAAGCTATTCATGATTAATTTTCAAATTCCAAACACAGCCTATTACAACATTTTTTTCACCATGTAATTCATTTTTATAAAAACATTCTGATTATGGTCACTTTTAAAATGTAATATTTTCCCACTTTTTAACTCTCTAAGTGCCAGTGTTTCTGTGGCTTTCTCCTTGTCTGTCTTTAGCCTCTTTGGCAGTGCAAGTTCATCATCATTTTTTTTTTTTACTTTGTAACGGAAGCTATTTCAAACGTAACAAATTACAATTACTTCAAACAATATGTACTTAAGTAAAAGTAAAATTACTGATTTTAAAAATTACTCAAAAAAGTACAAGTACACAAAAAAACTACTTAGTTACAGTAACGAGAGTAAATGTCAGGGGTGGAAAGTAACTAGTTACATCCATGATATAGTCTACTCTTTCTACATTAAACTTTGAAAAATATGAATTAATCTGTTAATATAAAAAATATTGTAACTATATTTAATGAAAACATGGTATTGATTATTTGTATGATGATGTTTGTTTTTGTTCACAGAGGAAACATCCATCAAAGATGAAGGTCTACACTGACCTCGTGTCAGCACGGAAACGGACCCTGGAACCAGAAAAAAACCCCAAGCAAGCAAACAAAAATGTCTGACTTGGTGGCAGTGGGTGGAACCAAACGTGTGCCACAAGCAAAAGTTGACAAGGTTCTGATTACCTTCATTTGTGAAGGCCTTCATCCATTTGCTGTGGTTGAACAACCTGCTTTTAAAGAACTTGTATCAACACTGAATCCTCAATGCAAGGTTATTTCTAGACCCACTCTCCGGGCCAGAATACAGGCAGCTTCCACTCAAATGAAGAAGGCTGTGATGTCACACCTCAGTGGAGTTAGTTATGTCGCAACTACCACCGATTGTTGGACGGCACACCAGAGAAGTTTCATCGGGGTCACCTGTCATTGGATAGATGAGGAAACCTTTGAGAGAAGATCTGCTGCACTTGCGTGCCAGAGGTTGAGGGGGTCCCACACGTTCGATGTGCTTGCAGGTGCCCTTGATGACATTCACTGTCAGTACAGGTTAAGGGGAAAAGTGGTAAGAACCACAACAGACAGTGGGTCAAATTTTATCAAAGCATTCAGAATGTTTGGGGAGCAGAGCCCATCCACAGAAGCAGAGTCAGACTCTTCTGAAGAAGAGCCCAAAGTCACCCATCAAGACACATTCAGCATCCTGGAAGAAAACAACGGTCTTGAATACCAACTGCCTCCTCATCAAAGGTGTGCGTGTCACCTGTTAAATTTAGTTGCCACCACAGATGCTGCCAAGGCAGAAGAACAGAATGATACATACAAACGGCTATCACGTGCAGCCTTTGGGAAATGCCAAGGACTGGAACAAAACAGGTGGGTCACACATGGCTGCAGAAACTGTGGAAGAAGAATGCAACCTCCAGTTCATACGGCCAAATCAGACACGGTGGAACTCCACATACATGGCTGTGGAGAGGATCATACAAGTCATACAAGACAAGGGAGAGGGTGCCATCAGAAATGTCTGTGAGAAATTCAAGGTGAAAATGTGAGTACTCCTGAAAAAATACATCATATACTCACTATTCAAAGTTTAAAATAATGACTCTTCCACACATTCTCCATTACATTTTCAATTTCATATTTTTCCATGAAACACAGAAGGTGAATAGTACATGAATACACACACATTAAGCATACAGTCTGAATAGAGCATGAGTGGACTTTCTTATCATAAAAATGACCACAAAGTATCAATATTATCAGTAGTGCTCATGAGATGGTAATCCTTAGCACAGAGTGGTTTGGCTGGTGGTTTTGTGAATTTTGGTTGTGGCAAAAATTCTAATTTAAAACATAATATTTATCTGTTGATATTTTCTTTATGTCATATAGGCTGAGTCCAGCTGAAATCGCTTTCTTGACACAGAACTGCACAGTGATGAAACCTGTGACAAAGGCATTAAACATCCTTCAGTCTGAGACGAACACACACATGGGATGGCTGCTGCCAGTGATCTTCCAGTTAGAAGCAAAACTCGAACGACTGGAAGTATCCTGCAAGGTGTGCCTACCACTAATCAGAGCCTTTCAGGTTGGTGTCCAGAAGCGCTTTGGTGGGATGATGGAAGACCCTGAACTGATAGCTGCAGCGATCCTTCTGCCAAAATTCAAGACTACTTGGACTGAGACTGAGGCAAACATCATAGAAGCAGGTATGATTTTCATCACTTATTATTATTATTATCATTATTATTATTATTATTATTATTAGAGGTTATCATTTGGATTATTGATGGGGGATGTATAAACTACATAGTCAGTGTATCACCTACTGTAGATGCTGGTCACACACAGTTTGGAGAAGAGGAGTCTCCACTTCTTCAGCATAGAAGCAAAGCAGTGTACTGCTGTGCACAGGGCCAGCAACAAAACATTTAGCCACTTTAAAGAAGGCTTTGACCAATATCATACAGTACATGCAACGAAATAATGAGCTTGTCTACATGAGTGTAGAAAATGTTTTGGTTTTTGTAATGGCAACATTATGCTGAATTAAGTTGCCACATAAATGAAAGCCTCAATGTCTGATATATTCTGTGTTTTGTGTGTATTTGTCACTTAACACAGGTTTGGCCTATGTGAAGCATCACATTGAGCACATGACAGAGGATGAGATGGAGCATGTCGGCCACTCATCAGACGAGGACGATTTCTTCTCCTCACTGAAGCCCAAAAAGTCAAAAGGCACAAGTGAGCTAGATGGGTTCGTTGCCTGTGTCTCAGACAAAATGGACCTACTGAACTCTTTTCCTCTCATCAAAAAGCTCTCTGTCAAACTCAACACTGGCCTGCCTGCTTCTGCTGCTTGTGAGCGTCTCTTCAGCTGTGCTGGACTGCTGTTCACTGCAAACCGAGCTAGAATGAACTCAACTAACTTTGAAAACCAGCTCCTGCTCAAACTAAGTAGTAAGTTCATTGAGTAATTAAAATGAGGAACTGAAGCATTTACTTTCACTTTGGATGGTTCATCCAGAGATCTTTGATCCATAGACTTGAGGTTCAACTGAGGAGTGTTCCAGATGTTTCTGTTGGTTAACAGTGAAAAGACACTTTCACATCAAATGAGTTTTGTTAACATTTATTTTCATATGTGGGATAATCTTGTGCTGCTTTTATGTCTAAAGACAGCCCTGTTGATTTTCTGTTACAGTGAGATGTGAATGAGAGCTCAGGCATGAATCAAGACATGAGTATTTTGTCAAATTTGGATTTACATTATTTGTACAGTTTTTGATATGTGTATATCTGTACACCTAAGTATGCGACAGCCAGGTGTGTCAGTGCAGCCAGTAATCCGTGTTTTCTTAAATAAAAAAATGAGTTTGAGCTTTGTTTATGATTTTGTACTTTTTATTGCATGCGGAGAGATTATACACCCCCGACCCCCCCCCCCCCCCACAAACACACACACTTACCCAAAAGAAGTAACTAAGTAACTTGTACTCTGAGTACATTTTAAATGAGCTACTTTTTACTTTTACTTGAGTAGATTTTTTTGAACAGTACTTTTACTTTTACTTAAGTAAAATTTTATCAAGGTAACAGTACTTTTACTTGAGTAGATTTTTTTGGTACTCTTTCCACCCCTGGTAAATGTAACTAGTTACTTTCCACCCCTGGTCACAATCATGGAAACCTGCAGTGGGGAGCTTTCATCTCCCCTCTCTGGCAGTGAGAGGAATTACACAAACAATGTGGGATACAGAGAAATTTGAGCATCACAATTCCAGGATAAAAATTCATTATTTAGCAACATACCCAACTCCAAACGTTTTACAAATACCAACCTGTCCAAGAGTAGTAAGGAGACACCCATACCTGCTTTCAGTCTCTTTTCTTCTGTCATCCTGTCCAACAAGGAAAAGTCACACTGATGTGTCTGTCCTTCTTCAGACTGTAATCCTTCCTCTGAACACCGAGTTTCTTTCTTATCTGGAGGATTAGAAACTTTTCTTGGACACTGTCCCGCCATAGGCTCCACCATGTGGCTGCTCTGTTTCCATTGCAACGGTTACGCCTTCTGACATCATGTTCTGTTGTCTGTATATAGGCTATATTGTAAACATATCTGGAGGCTCAACACAAGCACAGCACAAGCATAGACAGCTGCATGATGTTTCCGGTACTATTATTGTGTAGGTTCCTACCTGCGTATTTCACCTAGGAACCTTCAGCATGTTGTACTGTTGCACAGGGGGACACAACAGAACGCCTTCCTCAGCTCTGGCAAACTGGTTGTTTGACATAAAACTTGTCACTACCAGTGTGCAGCACAAGAAAGTCAGGAAAGTGTCCACAGACAGGAAGTTTAAAACTCGGGTATGCAGAGATTTACCTGGAGCTGAGAGTGTTAAACAGGACTAAGTGAAAGAATGAAACAGATGTTCATTTATTTTTAAAAGTCCTGCACTCCAGCTTTAATAACCCACTGTAGGGGAGCCTTATCAAAATGTTTATGTTGAAAACATGGATCCTGATGATATATCTTATATGTAATCATTACAATTTCCATTATGAATATTTGTATTGGCATTGAATAATCAAGGATCCAAACTCTAATTTTGTGTGTTGGAGGTTAATGAGGTCCCCCTCATCAAAGAGTCAAAGTTTCTCTTTGAGCCTGTTTGGGAGCCTGTTAGTCACTGTACTTGATGTAAACATATTTATGTTAGTAATTTCATTACAGGAGGCCTTTGTGTCTTTGTGCTGAACTGTGTACAAATCTCTGAATTAATGAAGGACCTGGCCACCCCGGGAGCACATTGCTTTATTCTTTAAGGTTAATGTATGACTGTTTTCATAGAAGTTAAACATGTAAACGGAGGCACAGTGTGATGTTTGGTGGACAGAGAGGGTCAGTGGAGACTGATGTGTGATTACATCATTGTTACTGCATCATTTGACAGTAATGAGCCCCAGTGGAGCTCCTCTCTTCATCAGCTTCATCAACAGCAACTATTTCCATCTGTAACAACACAAGGCCGGACCCCAGAGCCCGGAGTCTGTGTGGACACTTGGACGCTCTGGAGACGGTAAGGCCTTCGCTGCTGTGTAGTGACACCACAGGAAGAAGGGTAATGTGTTATTTTAAGCTGCAGTTGCTACTGTGTTGTGTGTCATTTGTGTCTCAAATCTTTCAAATTTACATTTTCCATTTGGGAAGAAAAGGGCTTTAGCATACTGTTATATGTCAGTTTTTTTGGATTCTTTGGGTACATCAATTGTCCTTGCTCCTTGGTGTTTCCTCATTTGTTTACCGTCATGAATCCACCCCAACTAATCTTTTCTAGTTTTTTTTCAGCCATTTTGATGTGTTTTGCAGAGATCTTTTCCGCTTTGGCCTCATGATCATTCCCATTGATGCCCATCTTATTTAGTTTTTCACGCAGTGAATGTTTTTTTGATTGTTTTGCAGTTGTACCTTTATTTTCCAAACAGAAGTGTCTTCCTGCTATCTGATCTCCATATATTGGGATGTAGCCAGCAAGAGTGTCATCATCCATCAAGTCACTGAGTGAGGGATCAATCTGTCAAGAAAAAAGTCATTACTACAACTCAACAAAACTGATAACACCTGAAAACACCCGCGACATACTTCTACCACACCCATATGTGTACTCACGCACCTCATCAGTCACTGACTCTCTAAAACTGGTAAGGATGGGAACAATAATAAAACACTTTACGAATGTTTAGGAAGTGAGAGCATCATGGTCACGCCCCACTCAGTCTCACAACAACTTGCTTTGTTTTCCTTAACATGAGAAGGTAGCTTACCAGAGTGCGTTCTGGGGCTGGCTACCGTGGTGAAGTTAGTTTTAGAGTGGATTCGACAACCATTCACTCCGGATCCTACCACATTTCACCTGGTGTTGATGGTAAGCTGCTTTTCCACTGGTCCAAAAACCTGCAAAGACCCTCTAATATCGGGCTTTTGTCAGCAATGGAAAAGGGTACAATTGGCATTCACCTCAACTGCCCAGCAGGGTGCTGTTAAACAAGACACACGGCAACTACACCGCGCTCGGGGAAGACAGAGTGAGCTGGACCCTGAGATAAGTTTCAGAAAAAAACAATTACTGATCTAAGTGTTTCATACTGATACTGACTGCTCCAACTGGTGGACGAGAGTCTGCTCGGCGGCTAACAGCTCACTCTCTCTCCCTTGTATCTGTATGTGTGCTCTGTGACAGTCAGTTGTGTGTAGCCTCAGTCCCAACAGAAAGGCAAACTCAGCTGGCAGTGTAAGGTGTTAGTAAGTAAGTATCCGTGGTTAAAAATATCCAACCTGAAGTAACTTTACTGCAGATGGCTAGCTGGCTCACTGGCTAAATTAGCTGACTCACGACGGCAACGAAGTTGGATGGCCCTTACAAGCAAGGTAATGCATGTTTTACAATGAATGGGCAACAGAAACTAAACTTCCATGTTCTTGTTCCATGCATGAATTCACAACAGAGGGGTGTCTGTGTTTTGAACCATAGTGATACCTGTTCATTGTAAAAGGACGCAAGTTCACCTCTAGTTTTGAACTTGCATCCATTTCAAGTTATCACATGAAATGTTTCCTGTTTAACAATAACATAATGATCACGTTATAACATGATACTGAATTTTCTTTTCTGGTGTGGCGGCAAAACGCTTCTGTAAACATTAAAGCTGATTCTTCCACTCTGCCTGGAGATCACACTACATTCAAAAAAAAAAACCTCACTAGGTGAAATAAAATAGGTAAATCTAGATTTAGAGGCTGTCCAGAAATAAGTGTAGTGGAAAAACATTGAAGATGTTTGAATCTTTTTAAAATATATATCAAATTGCTGTTGCAGTAAATATGTAAAAACCATACAACTGCAGTCACGCTGGCCAGCCATGCAGGGCAATGTTACTGGGACTAAAGGGCAGGTAGTGGCTGACCCTCCCTCCAAACTCTGACCTCGTATTCAACAGGGACCAGGGGATGTGCAGCAGCACTGTTGATTTCATTAACAGAAACTGTGATATAATATCATCATCAACCTGAAGATCAGACTGATGAGACAAAACCTTTACTTTAGTCCCACTCATCAGGAGTGTGAGTCAGGAGCAGGGATTTGGTTGTCAGTACCAACACCCTTGAAATTCCATAATTCCTAATACCAGGTTCGATACCAAACACACACACACACACACAAACACACACACACAGACACACACACACACACACACACACACACACACACACACACACACACACACACACAGAACTGTCCATAAAAAGTGTGAATTTTTGACCTTACTCCACAGTGTGTAACAGACACTGGGCAGGTCGGTGATGTGGGCGAAATTTGTATCACAACATGATCTCACTTAACAACAACTGATGAATCTGTCTATAATTTAGAGGCCTGACTTCAACAGGCCAAGTGTTGAATAATGAGCCAGGCAGATGTTAAGTCTTCCATTAGAAACAACAGAGAAATGTTTGAAAAGGTCTGGAGACCATTTACTGCTTTGTGAAAAGTATGGACTTGGCTCAAGCGCTGGAGAGACCCAGACTTCACCGTTAACCTTCTGTTCGACACCTGGAAATGTCCCAGAATGGCTACTGTCTGCCAGGCCTTCAAGCCGTCCTCCAGAGTTGCCCAGCCTGTCTGTCCTCCCTCTGGGCCGTCTCCCAAGCTGCCCAGTCTGTCTGCCAGGCCTCAAGGCTTTCCTCTTGAGCTGTCCAGTATGTCCAGTCCCGTTCCCTTTTGGATTTTCTGAGTTTTGTTTATCAGTTTTGTATCAAGCATTTGTAAGTCAGTTTGCTTTCATTACGTTTCAGGTTTTTCCTTTAACAAGTCACCATCTTCTGTCATGGCAATAAAGGAAACCATTCATACGTATTATTTATGAAAGCAGGTGTTTAACGATTAGTAGAGGAACTAAAGCCCTCAAAAGTTGCGATACCTCCACCCGAGGTAGAACAAAGTGCAACTATGTTTTTCATATGTCTCGTTTATGAAATCAATGGTTGTATAAAAATATTTTAATGCAAAGGTAGTTTATTTAGATGATATTTGGATCCTCCCCAAAACTGAAAATAATGAAGATTTTGGATTCTACAAAAGGGGTCTGCAGCATCTGCAATTTCACATATATCTCTAGGAATAACGGTCAGATATGCAAAGGGAAAGAACGATCATAGTTGTGGTAAAAGGAAGCAACTGTAGCTAGATTTCCATTGCAGTTTTGCACAAAATAGAAGCGATTTTTTTTTTAAGAGTCAACACGACACAATTATGAATGGTCTGTGTTTCCATTGAATGATGCTATGCATATAAAGCTGCAATCACAACATCATTCCAATTAAAGTCTGCTTCCTCCTTGGAAATTGCTCCCTAAACAAGACTGGAATGCAAAGACAGTGTTTCCATTTCAATTTTGCGAAATATTGCTTTCTCGAAGAGTCTGAAAAAACACGTCATGCAAGCTTATACATCTTTTTGCAACATATTTGAGTTTTATTCGAAATTCACATGTTTCCTTTCTCATTTTTAAGTTTGCATTTTCAAATTACACGTTAAGCAGATTGAAGGAAACACACCTACTGACTGTTGGTTTGAAACAGGAAACAGACAGCAGTGTCCTCTGTTGAAGTCCAACTTTGTGTTCAGCCTTTCACCACCACAACCTCCTGATTCGGACTCTGTCACTCTATAGCATAGCCTCATAGCTACAACTAAACCATCACTATTAATCAAACAGCAAAATTAAAATGTTTACATACTATAAATCTCGTATTTTAATCTGTATTTCTCATATCATATTATCATTATTTTTATTATATCCTCTATTATATTTATTCTGTCATTTTGATATGGATTATCACAAAACAGCATTAGATTAGATTATATTAGATTAGATTAGATTAGCTTTAGATTTTCTCATGCATTGCATTTAGGCACAATGTTTATGGATAACATACTGACGTACACTTTGTATGGTTTATCAACTTCGATAAATTTGTTCTGTGTGATGCTACATTTCCCTGAAATGAATAAAATGTTTAATCTTATGTTAATTCATTCAACAATAATAATAATAATCCAATAACCTACAATAACACTATTTTGCATTTAGAGTACTTTTGATTAGAGTTTGATCAGAGTTGTTGGTGCTGATGAGAAGGATGAGCAGTTTCATACATCTACATATGCACTTCAGTATAGTAATGGTGAGATCAGGAATACCTGTAGGCCCATGTAGTTGGATAATCTTTTGATATGCACCTCTATCTGATGTGTGAAAGGAATCTGAACTCTCTCTCAACCTGCAGTATTATTATCCTCTGAGATTATTTCATTTTGATTAGAGTCAAAGCAGCTGATCTGTAATTACTATTAACTTCGGTTTGCCACTGAGACACTGTCTTAGTTACTTGTGTGACACATGCTGCTCAGTCATTACAAATAAGAAAATACAACATCTTTATTGAGAGGTAATTCAAATATTACAACAGCACAAGAAGCAGGCTGAAGATGCAGGAACATTCAAAAACATTTCAGATTAAGTAATTGATGAATGCACAAAATTGAAATTGAAGAAATTACATTCAGTTTCTCTATACACTGATATTATTATTTTTGTGATTTTAAAAATATCTGTGTAGAAATAATGGGTTTAGTGCTGCAGTTATAAAAGGTCTTGTTGAGGTAGTGTAGAGTAGCATCCAGTGATGTGTAATGTCATTTTATGTAATTTGTAAAATATAAGATATACAGAAAACATAAATAAATACTTATAATGGTAATTTCATATAAAATACATTGACGTTTCTTAGTTTGACAGAAAATGTAGAACAGTTTCTAAAACTGTGAAGTTTAACCATCAGTAATGGGGATGTTATGTTACTATAGTTACAGAAGCAAACAGGTTTGATAGTTCAGTTAATTTATTTTATTTTTTACATCATATCAAAATGCACAGATCTGCAATAGAATACTTAAAGGTCTGATCAAATTAAAGCCAATAAATAAATCTGTTAGACAGCTTTATATTAATTGCCTACATTTGACATCAGATTCTTACCTATGACACGGATTTTGGACAGATTAAGTCCATACATTACAGGGTTGAAGAGCGGCTGGCATGTGAGCCAGTACAATGATAAGAAAATACGCAGCATACTGGGGACACTCTTCATATTAAACCTGCTCTGTATTAATTCAAAACTAGCCCCAACAGAAAAGTTCAATAGAGAAGCAAGGTGAGGTGTGCAGGTGCTGACAGCTTTTTGTCTGGTCTGTTTAGAGCCAGAAAAACAAACATTAAGAATCTTCATGTATGTGAACATGATAAAAATGAACGCACCAAAGATTGTACCAAAAGAGGCAATAAGCCCATAAATATTTGTTACTTGAGCGTCTGAGCATGCAAGTTTAACAATAGAGTGGCCATCACAGTAAACTTTGTAAATGGTGTTTCCACACAGCTGTGACTGCGCATTCCAATATATTATGACAATACATGCAAGTAAAGGATATAACCATGTTACAGCAATTAGTGTGGCGATCTTGTTAAATGTCATACGTGTGTTATAACGTAGAGGACAACAGATAGCCAGGTATCTGTCATAAGACATGATGGCTAAGTTTAAATATTCTACAGCTCCATAGGTGTGTACACAATAAATCTGCAGGAAACAAATTGAAGCTGAGACAGTGTGAATGTCAGAGAGGATCTGAATCAGCAGGAATGGAAACAACCCTGTACTACCATACAGTTCATTTACAAACAGGCTGCACAGGAACAGGTACATGGGTTCATGTAAGCTTCTGTTCAGACAGATAACTACAATCAGCAGAACATTTAAACCAACAATAAAAATGTATAAAAACAGGACAATCATGAAATATAAGTACTTCAAATTTCCAGTGTCAAAATAGGCAGCAAGTGTGAAATATGAAACCTGTGAAGAGTTCATCATGGACATCTGGCTCACAAGTTTGCATTTGGGGATTTTGGTAGATTCGTAGAAATCAAACTAATATAAGTGTCAAATTTACACTTTTTTAGACCCACTGCATTAACACACAGGCAGTATTCAGTCTTCTTACAGTACAGAAATTGGGCCTCAGAAACAGAGGTGACAAATTCTCCAAACTTACCATTCCCTTATTTAGAGTCAACGTAATGTTTAAACGCAGTTAATGACATTGTGTGAGTTTTAACATTATTATGAAATCCTGCTGCAGTCATACTGTGACCTTCTCCTAACTTAGAGTTTATCATGATCCTTCTAACAGTTCATAACAATTCTACTGTGCACACAAAACAATGCTTGTGCTACCTTTTGTTATACATTTGTAAAAATCTAACTAGATTCAATACTGTCTTGTTTGGCACAAAATTCTATTTAAACATAAAGCACACATGAACAAAAAATAGTGTAGTAATCCTAAACAAATTCATTACGGAAACAGCTGTAAAAAAACATTCCTAAATGGACCATTTTCTTTTGAAAAGTCACTGCAGTGTTTTGCTTATAAATTTGTAACATTATGTGAGCATTCACCTGATATCCTGCTCTAGTCTGCGGTAAGCAAGTCACTCGTAACTGAGCTGAAACTCTGCTTTGACTTCTCTTAAACTTTTAAAGACAGAGGACACCCACAGCTGACGTGTGACCTCATTATGAAAGGAACTCATGCTTAATTGGTGTCAGCAAAACAGAAAAACTTGTTGACTTGTTCACTTGTTTGCAAAGGCCAACCTTAACCCTAACCCCAACTCTTACAGTAACCAAAAGCCACTTTAGGAACCACATAATTGGAGTACCCTGTTTTGGTCAATTTGCATTCCTTTCATCCATCTATTTATGTAATCATTCATATCCATTTATCCCAGACCATAGGAACCATAAGAAATGTAAAGTAATCGTTTAACCAACCATACATGTCTGTGATTTGTAGGACCCATGCAGATATGGGGAACACTGGAGATGAGACAGGATGGTGACTGATGGGAAAATCTAGCAGATGACCATGGAAGCATGGTGACAGGAAAGAATGTTGACCTCTGGGAAAGAATGTGACAGGGTGTGGAGACTGTTTGTGTAGACTTAAGCATTTCTTCAGGAAGAAGGGTCTCACAACCAGTTGCTACCCTCACAGCTGTATGAGTTTAGAGCTAATGGCCGACTTATAGGACTGACTATTTTTATTACTATTGACAAAGGAATATCTACATCTACAGTCACTTAATATGGGAGTATTTGGAAAAATGCAAAGGGTCTCAAATTAAATTTAACAAGGATGTAGTGGTTAGGTCCATACACCTGGTGAGGCAGGTAGAAAAGCTGGAACAGGTGTCTAACCAGTATCCAGAACTTCCTCATATGTAAACACAAGGTGCAATGGTGAAAAAATTCCTATGAAATCCCCAATGAAAGATGGTTCACTAGCAAAGAGAGAAGGCCCTCAGTGTCCAAACCATTAGAGACAAAGCAGAAAGGGAAATGAGACCAGGAAAGTAAACGGGTCAGTTCGTGTAGACTGTAAGGAACAGGGCTGAAGTGCTTTAATTTGGTCTCACAAGAGACATAAGAGCAAGATTAAGTAAAGTGGTTACAATATGGTGAACCATATTGTTAGTGAGTGAAAGTGAGAGTGGGAGTGAAAGTTCACTGAAAGTTTACATTTCTGAGGGGATTTCAGCGTCCCTCTGTCTTTATCAGGATCTGAGCCAGTACAGACACTTCGTTTCCTGACCCTCAAACACCAACAGCAGAGAGTGTACAGACACAGTGAGTAAAACTCACCTAGACTCACTCACTGACAAAGAGACTGTTTACAACTGGACCCTTTGTTCCAGAACCAGCGGGTTCAGGATCTGCTTCTTCTCCTCAGCTGTCACCCTGCTCCATGCTGCAACACTTGTCTGTACCACTGTGATTATATCAGAGCCACAGTGTATACATGTTGATACTGCTGATTCAGAATAATGAATATTCATACCAGTTACACCACTGCCTACATTGGTTATGTATTTCACAGTATATCCATATTTGTACTACTCTCTAGTGTTTTTTGGTTATATAGTATGTACATTGAATTCTTATCATACTTCTAGTTGTTTGCCCTTTCTATATTTCTGTTCTATTGTCATGACCTGGCTCAAAGCCATGACAAAAACAAGGAGATGTACGGTTTTAAAGTAAAAACGAAATGATTTTATTACAAACACTATAAAATTAGGAAATTGGCAACATAATCAAATACTAACTAAACTAACAAATAAACTAACTAAACCAAAACATAATGTGCCGAGGGATCGCAGGCGCAGTGGTGCAGCCGCACCAGGTAGGTCACAAAACAGAGCAGGGCAGACCTGTGAGGAGTTGTGCCAGCTCTTATACACCTGTGGACTGGCCTATCCTCACATTTATGCTCCTTATCTGGTGCTGTCTGGTACGAACTAAGGAGTTGCTTGTCCTTGAAGATGCAGCTGCTTCTCCTTGACAGTTTAACAGTTTTGATCTTCAGCCTCAACCTCCCCACAAAGACAGGTGAGAGGACCTAAGACCTGAGGCCGGACTCATTCAGCACTGCGATCACCAATCCTAACTGGTGAGAATCTGAAAATTTATTTCTAAAAAAGAAAAGGAAAAAAAAGAAAAAGAGATTTTGGTCTACCAGTCCAAGGTTGAGGTAGAAACCCGGACAGTTTTTAAACAAGGTTTAGGTAGAAACCTCGAAGGTGCGCTGACAAGTCCACCTTAAAAAGAGTTTACTAACCACAGTACTGGTATATTGTGTGAAGTTAGACGTACAGCAGGTCCTGATGGACATCTAATGTTAGTCCACAAACCATGGACTATGGAGGACATTAAACAGTCAATGACTCCACTCCCATCACCATCAGATGGAGGTGGTGTGAAATTTACTGCTGAACTGACTCTGCATAGAGTTCCGCCCAATAATTTCTGAACTGAGACGACTCCTGATGGTAAAAATGGGCAATAATTGGTCCAAAGTCTCAGCAGGATATTCAGAGAGACTGGCCAACCCCGACTGGGCTCAAAACGACAAGGCAATCTACAGAGGACACATCGCAGATCTCTGTGGTTGCATCGAAACAGCATTCCCTGTGAGATCGGACACGTGCAAAATCTCCACAATACACACAGTGGACTGACACCTCCAGCTGACCCAAATGATAATGCTGTTACAGCATGGGAAGCTCATCTGAGAAACAGCTTCCTGAATGGACTGAAACCAGAGATTTCCAGCATGGTGAAACATACATGCATCACTTGGGAAGTTAAACCTCACCGAGGCACACGCTGTGCATGCTGGGAAAATCCTCAGAGAGGGCCAGAAGAGGAAAGGAGAAAAAAGAGAGAGAGATCTCCAAATGGCTGCGTTGACTATGTTCCAAGGACATGCCAGAGGGAGCGGACGTGGCCGCGGCAGAGGCGGATTCAGAGGTGGCCGTGGGGGCCTACGCACAACTGATCCAGATGTTTGTTTCCACTGTGGTGAAAGAGGACATTGGGCCAGAAACTGCCCAAAGAAAAATCCAACTCACAAGGCTGATTGACTCGGGGTGGCAGCTCAGGAGGGGGAGGAATCAGCACCTTTAATTTTGACCACAATGACGCACGATTAGAGACAACCTACACATCAGACTGGTGATTGCACCTCGCACACACACTTATTAATGAAGAGAAAGAAGAAGAAACAGGAGACAGCAAACAGCCAATAGGCACATATAGTAAATACTCAACTGACGTACAGGCATGCCAACACACACACGAGTAACATTTCTTGTTGATTCAGGTGACATGGACTGCTGAAGCACAAAAGGCATTGGTTGACTTAAAACTTTCCCTCCTACGACTCCAGGTTACCAGATCCAAGTCGACTGTTCACACAGACTGTTGATGAAAAGGGAGGATGCATGACCTCAGTGCTACTCCTCGCCTACTTTTCAGCTAAACTTCACGCTGTAGCTGCAGGACTGCCAACATGTCTGAGAGCTGTTGCAGCTGCAGAGAAAGCTGTGATGGCCTCTAGAGACATACTAGGTTACTCTGATCTGACTCTGCTCATTCCACATGCTGTTTCATTGATTTTGCTTGAACAGAAAACATCTCATCTTTCAGCAGCAAGATGGCTCCGTTATAACACAAGAAACACCTTTGCATGATCCAGATTTTGAACTGTTTGTGGATGGATGAGCATCATGCAACCCTGACACAGGAAAGAATCAAGTTGGTTTCTCTGTGGTATCTGCACAAATCACTTCCCGCTTCACTGTCTGCACAGGCAGCAGAGCTCATAGCTCCCACAGAAGCATGTAAACTACTGAAGGACAAAACAGTGAATATCTACACAGATGGTAGATACACTTTTGGCATTGTGCACGATTTTGGCACAATTTGGAAACACAGAAACTTTTTAACATCATCTGGCAAACCTATTGCACACTACTCTCTCTGGATACTATTCTACTCCCAAAACAGGTTGGTGTGTGTAAATGTGAGGCTCACACTTCTAACACTGACCTAGTTTCACAGGGGAACACCAAAGCTGCCAAGACCGCAGCGTGCCAAGAATTTATCACCTCTGATTTTTTTCTGCATGACTTTGACACACTGCACTCCCACAGCAGACTTACAGGAGGTCCAGCGGAGATCTGATCAGACTGAGAATGCTCTGTGAAAAAAGAGTGGTGGTGTTCTCAAAGATGGGGTATGGTACGGCCCCAACAACAAACCATGTCTGCCAAAGTATTTGTTTCCTCATTACGCAAAGTTGCCTCATGGGTTGGACCATGTGTCAAAAGGGGGATGTCACAACACTGGTTCACAAAGAGTTTTACTAAGTATACCCAAACATTTTGTCAATCGTGTAATCTGTGCCACAAACAACATTGGCAGAGGTATTCAAACAGCACAAGCCGCACACCCTCCACCAGAAAAACCATCTGACCACTTACAGATGGATTTCATTGAACTAACACCAAATGAGGGAAAGAAATATTGCCTGGTAATTGTTGACATGTTTTCAAAATGGATTGAAGTTTTCCCTACAGCAAAACAAGATACTACTGCTGTTGCCAAAGCCCTTAACACTGAGATTATTCCCAGATGAGGAATTCCCAAAAGAATCAGCAGTGATAACGGGACACCATTTGTCAGTGCTGCTCTAAAACAAGTTGGTGAATATTTTGGCATTGACATGAGACAACACTGTGCTTCTCATCTAGCCAGTGGTGGTGCTGCTGAGCGAGAGAATGGCACCCTAAAAAATAAATTGGCAAAATGTTGTGAAGAAACAGGTTTTTCATGGAAAAAGGTACTCCCTATTATTCTTATGCAAATGTAAGTTAGGGTCGGACCAAAATACGGCCTTAGTCCATTTGAAATTCTGTTTGGACGACCAGCCAACACAGGCATTGGACCTGTTAAAAGACAATGACCTGTAGCCTGGTGACAAGGTGGTGGTGAGAAATTTGAGAAGAAAGACTTGACGCTCTACACAGTGGACGGGCCCATTCCAGGTGCTGCTGACCAGTTGTAGTAAACTTTCATTAGCCTGCACTCAGCAATATCACTATGTACTCGGTATTACAAATGTACTGAATGTTTAACATGAAAACCAATGTGTCATCTATAGCCACAAATGAAGTGACATTGCACGGGAGCCAGTTACACCAAGTAACCTGGTATGGAGGAATAAAGTCCTTTTTTAAAAAAAAAAGCCCCTGAAAATAATGGTGTCAGCAGAAAGGGGTCTGGCAAGGCTTAGGCTAGGAAAGGTAGCAGAATTTTGTTAATCTGACCATTAACATGTCCTGGTAGCTCAGGTGGGTGAATCCAGGGCAGACTTGACACAGGGATGATTTTACTATTGTTGAGTCCACTATTATTTCGCAGCTAAACCGGACTTGCGTGTTCGTTTGATGAAGTATGCAGGACACAGATTTAAAGTTCAACACGTCTAATTTATTAAAAGTATAGCCAAGCATAGAAGTTTGAGATTGCTTACAGAGCTCTGGACTCACCCTGCTCTCCTCTCGCCAGTCTAAACAGAGTGCAGTCCTTCCTTGTTTCAGTCATTCATTCTTATACACATTGTCTGTATAGCAGGGTCACTCCGCCTCTTCTCTCTTCACACCACCCTGAACTGAACCTGTTATCTAAACATGTCATATTTGTACTTTCTTGTCTGTCCCTGCACATAATTCTGCAATCTCAAACGGCATTCAGTGTTACAATGTTCATAAACAATCATAATCATCAGTTTAAGGCTGATTTGCCTTTTTAATCATACAATGCATACAGTAGTAAACATAACATATCCCTTCAGTCCCCCTTTTGATCTCAGATCACTTCTGAGATCAATCAAAAACACAGCGGAAAACATTAATTCAACATATCCGCCACGGGGGCGGCAACCTCCTCGTCATCATCCTGCGGTGCTCCTAAGAGCAGCATCTGATAGGGTGGAGGCGGAGCAACCTTCCCTTCAATGGTGGTGGTGATGAGTCTAATGCAAAGAGAACAAATACAGGGAACACAACAACAACCACACAAAACAAGCATACCAGTAACAGCAATAGGAGACAACGGAGACCACCAGGTTGCGCCATTTGCCGAACCAACTGTCAAATACATCACTAAAAGGATTATTTATACCTGTGTGAGAGGCCATTTCATGCCTCCTGATGATCCTGTGAATTACAATTGATTACTTGACATAAATCAAATTTCCAGGCTGTGCTTTCTCCAAGTGTGTAATTGAGCTCAATGCCTCCATACATGTTCAAAGTCATGTGTCGCGTGGTGTTTTACCTTGTTTGTTGGTGTATGACCTCTTTGGCCGCACCTGTTCCTGGTGTCCGTGGTCTCCTTTGTTCTCCCAGAACAAAAATGACAACATAATAGCAAAAGAAATCAGGGAGAGACCCGCTGGGGTCCTCCATGCACCAAACATTTTGTCTGTCCTTTGCTGCCTGTACAAACTCACCACAGAGCTCTAACACCTGAACTCCCTTCTGCATGTCTTCCATTTCCTCATTTTCCGTGTCCGGCCGCACATCAATCAAGTCATCACCAGGCTCTGCCCTACCCGCTTCTGCTGCCGCCTCCTCATTTACTGGAGGCACAGGAGGTTGAGATAGAGATAGAGCTACTGGTCTTTTTATTACTACCGGCTGAGGCGTGCCCTCTCTTCCCACTCTCGTTGAGAATGGGGCCTCCATATTAAAGGTGGCCCCTGCACGTGGAGTGCTAGTAACAGCTAGTGAGTGAGACATTGCCGGGGGAGTGGTTGGGGGTGGGACTGACGGTGCAGGCAAGGAAAGGTTTTGGTGCATGTGCTGGTCATGTCCGTGTGCCATTTGATCATCTGTTATGATGGGTCTGTCTGCATCTCTTTTTTCTGAGTGTTGTAGTGTTCTTATTCTGGCGGCAGTGTCCTGAATGTCTTTTCTTAAGGCCTGAATCTCCCTTTGTCTAATAGCTTCCTGTTCTGCCTTTAAGTGCTCCAGAGCACTGTTATCCTCAGGTTCAATTTCTATTAGACCTCCCTTGACGGCTATCACTGGCATCTGTGTTTGCGACTGATATAGTGGTGGTGGTGCAGTGGATGCTTGGTGTAGACTGAGGTCAGGGTATAGAGGGGCAGGTAGGGGGGGTTTGGCTCTTGTTTACTGCCTTATTTTGAGGAAACAAAGCACAGCCTGCTAGCATGACCTTGTGCTATAGAGCACGTCTTTTGTCTCTTTAACTTATCTCGTGCCCAAGTACTCCTCTGTAACAGGGAGGGGCTTTGTTGTTTATGCTTTAGCAAATCCGCCTTAGCTTCTGCTTCTAGCCTAAAGAGGAGACGGAGTAGGCCTCCTCCAGTCTTATCCTCTTTCAACCTTTCCTGGACCTCCGTCCATAACTCATCACATTTTTTAATCAGTTTCGGTCTAGTTTCACTAGCCTCCCCACTGATTACCTGCTTCTTCACCTGACTCCATTGCTGTGCCTGTTGTTGCTGCACTACAGTTATCATCATTTGAGGCCCACAGCCTCCTCCATTCTCACACTCCCTATCAAATTCTCCCTCCATTGGTGAGTGTGTGTGTGAGTGTGTGCGATACTTCACTGATTTCTTGTAGTCTTACTTACCTTTCTCTCCGACCTGTGTGGGAAATGTTTTGGTTTAATACCTCCCCAGCGGCCAGTCAGTTTGTATGGTATAACACCCGAGCAACTGACCCTTGTGATGTTTCTTTCCCAGGCCAGTCAGTTTGTATGGCATAACACCCGAGCAACTGACCTTATGAGCTATACACACTTTTTAGTGTGGCATGTGGTTTGTTATCACCGCGAGGTTACCCCCACACGTTTTTACAGCTCAGACACCCGTTCAGAACTCACAGAGACACCGCTGTATCTACCACCCCTTTGACCCATGGCTTTATTCATTTTTCAATTCCCAATTATAATCCCCACATTGAAAATATTACACTTTAAACATATGAATGAGAGCAAACCGAGAAGAATAGATGTATTACTTAATCAACAAAATAAACATGATTTAAGGCCATTCAATGAAATCAATTCCCAATTATAATCCCCACATTGAAAATATTACATCCAGTTTCTCAGACCACGGTGGGGTCCCTCCAATATGGAATTTATGACCACCGTTTGGGAATCACAAGCTGATCGTCCCTCTCGGGAAAAAACAGAAAATGAAACACTCTAGCAGCAAGTTGTCCTGAATTACTGCAAACACTCGCTTCCCTGGTCCTTATAAACAACTGTCACAATGCCTCATTGATAGACTTATTGACCTTGCTATTGAGGATTTCCGCACGATTGAAGCCGGGTTGTCACTTTTACTTATTTATTTCCTTCTACCCTGAGTGCTTGAGGTCTACGTTCCCCTGTGGCGCCTAGGTCAAATGCCCGTCCTCATCAGAGCAAAAACTCCGATAGACGACGTGAACCTCTATCTGAGTTTTCCACTCCTTCAGTCGACGTGACTCCCTGCTACACACAGGTCCCGGTAATACAGAAAATATTCGAACGCCCTCCTACCAGGGCCCTTGCAAAAAACACCGCACCTTCCCTACAGACGGTTCTAAAAAAGTGAGTTACCACCCTATGCCCTGCAATGGCTCTTGACACGTTTTCTAGGAGGCGAATACTTCTAATTTGTCGTATACTTAAAAAGTAACAAAAGCTTAATTCTGCTGTTTTTTTTTTTTTGAAAAACAGGTTACACTCACTAAGGAGATCTCCTTCTCACCGGATCTGAAGGGTTCTTTTATTGATCTCCCTTGACGGCACCACACTTCAGTCATCAGTCACCGGGGACCCTTCCGTCAATCACGATCTCCCTGGAGGCACCCACACAGCGTGCTAACCACCCGGGGACTCTTCCTCCGATCGCAATAGCAATCTCAATCCTCGTGCTTATCTACTATACAACAGACAGTAGGAACAGTTTCCAACAACGTTTTTAGTAAATACCAATGGGCAGAATTTTGGTGAAACCGGCTTCTGCTTACCGCTGTTCAGTTAGAGGCCCCTCGTTGTCTTCCGTATTCCTGTTCTGTATCGTCTGTAACAAAAATGTTCCGTTTAACAACTGATCATACGATCTATCGTCCTGCCTTCATCACGTCGGGGTCACCAAATTGTTGAGTCCACTATTATTTCGCAGCCAAACCGGACTCGCGTGTTCGTTTGATGAAGTATGCAGGACACAGATTTAAAGTTCAACACGTCTAATTTATTAAAAGTATAGCCAAGCATAGAAGTTTGAGATTGCTTACAGACATCTGGACTCACCCTGCTCTCCTCTCTCCAGTCTAAACAGAGTGCAGTCCTTCCTTGTTTCAGTCATTCATTCTTATACACATTGTCTGTATAACAGGGTCACTCCGCCTCTTCTCTCTTCACACCACCCTGAACTGAACCTGTTATCTAAACATGTCATATTTGTACTTTCTTGTCTGTCCCTGCACATAATTCTGCAATCTCAAACGGCATTCAGTGTCACAATGTTCATAAACAATCATAATCATCAGTTTAAGACTGATTTGCCTTTTTAATCATACAATGCATACAGTAGTAAACATAACATATCCCTTCACTATATAAGATGGTGCACAGGACTCTAACCATCTCTGGTGAATTCTTTGAACTTTGTGGGACTCCGGTATCTGTGCATAAGAGTTGTTAGTTGCGTGTTGGTGAAGAGGTCCAGACTTAAACTCAGGCCAAGTCCATGACTTCTCCCCTCCAACCGTAAGTCACCAAAGTGTGATTGAGGACTCTGAGAGTGTAGGTGGATCGCTGCTCTCAGGTGACCAACACAGCACAATAACACACACTCACGGACCAGGAAGAGAAGTAGGAGTGACAGTATTGGCATACTGTCCAACAAGAGCGTGCCAAACTCCAACCAAGTGACGTGCTGAGTGAACCTCAGTGTCACCATCATGGGATCAGTGATGGAACCTGAACAATAGCCATGGCATCCATTCAGACACCCAGGATTATGTGCCCCGCAGGGTTCAATGTGTTTTCTTTTTGTGATCTCATTACTGGTTGTGATTCCACTCAGCTCCTGTGTTCAAGAAGTTTGTCTGTACCACAACTGAACTAGGACTTCAACCCAAATGCACAACTCCGGGACAAAGTACAAATTAACAATATTTTTACTCTTACCGAGGAATATATATTCAAAGTACCCAAATAAAAATCACTCACAGAGAGGAAAAACAGGGGTGTCGTGGGGCGTAGTGGGCTAAGCAGGCGCCCCATGTGTAGAGGCTACAGTCCTCGCTGCAGTTGGCCCCGGTTTGAGTCCCACATCGGACGGCCTTTGCTGCATGTCATTCCCCTCTCTCTGTCTCCCCATTTCTTGTCTCTCTACTGTACTATCAGATTAAAAAAAAGGCATAAAAAAAAAACAGAGAGGAAAAACTGTAGAACAAAAAAACATTCTTTCGAGGAAAACCAACAAAGATTCAGGACAAAGGCAAAGACTAAGTATCAAAATAATGTAAAGCATGGCAAAAAATGTAACACAGAATTCAAAACCTGACTTGGGATAACATGGCTGGCGTGGTTCTCTGACAACAAGACAAGACGAACTGGCACAGGACAAAGGGAAACGCAGACTATATATACACATACACACACACACACACACACACACACACACACACACACACACACAAGGTAATGGGAAACAGGTGGAAACAATCAGGGCGGTGTAGACAATCAGACCAGTGGGAAACACACAAGGGAAAAGAGAAAGTTACCTGAAACGAGAGGAGAGTTAGGTTTC
The DNA here is from genome assembly GCF_002260705.1 of Seriola dumerili. Lineage (NCBI taxonomy): Eukaryota > Metazoa > Chordata > Actinopteri > Carangiformes > Carangidae > Seriola > Seriola dumerili. The sequence continues at coordinate 4,622,542 of NW_019174291.1, read as the reverse complement.
AAAATAAAACAAGAAGTCACGAGACAGACAAAACTAAACATAACCTTTCTTCTTGGCCATGACAGTACCCCCTCCCCCCCCTCTAGGGGCGGCTCCTGACGGACCAGACAACTGATGATGACGATTGTAAAAGTCCGCGATGAGGTCAGGGTCCACAATGAAGCTTGCAGGGACCCACTGTCGTTCCTCCGGACCATAGCCCTCCCAGTCCACCAGGAATTGTCTTCCCGACCCCTGTTGCGCACATCCAGAAGGGCCCTCATCGAGTAGACAGGACCACCATCGACCATCCGGGGTGGCGGAGGGGGCACGGCTGCAGGAACCAGGGGACTCTCCTTGACGGGTTTCACCCGGCTGACGTGGAAGGTGGGGTGAACTCTCAGAGACCGGGGCAGACGCTGACGAACAGAGGAGGGACCAATGACCTTGGACACCTTGATATGGGCCCACAAACTGAGGAGACAATTTCCTGGAGGTGACATGGAGAGGCAAGTCCCGTGTAGAGAGCCAGACCTTCTGGCCAGGCTTGTACACCGGAGCAGGTCTGCGTCTCCGATCTGCAGCCTTCTTCATGCGGTCCACACTGCGTAGGAGAACCTTGCGGGTGGCTGCCCAGATGCGTTGGCAACGCCAGAGCAGAACACACACTGGAACGGTGACATGCCGGTGGCTGAGGTGGGGAGCGAGTTGTGGGCATATTCAACCCACACCAGATTCTTACTCCACGAAGCCGGGTTCTGTGACACCAGGCATCGAAAGCCTGTCTCCAACTTCTGTTTGAGACTTTCGGTCTGGCCGTTTGATTCCAGATGGTACTCAGAGGTGAGGCTGACGGTGGCTCCGATGAGCTTGCAGAATTCCTTCCAGAATTTGGAGATGAACTGAGGCCCCGGATCTGAAACAATATCCTTAGGAAAGCCATTGATATGAAACACATGAGTCATCATAATTTCAACAGTTTCTTTGGCAGATGGCTGCTTGGGTAAAGCAAAGAAATTAGTCATCTTAGAAAATCAGTCCACCACTGTGAGGACAGTGGTGTTACCTTCAGAGACCGGGAGCCCCGTGACAAAGTCTATAGAGATCTCAGCCCAGAGACGAGTGGGAACAGGGAGTGGCTGCAGTAACCCCATCTGTGCTCTGGAGGAGGACTTGTTGCGGGCACAGATGGTGCACGCCTCCACATACTCCCGAACCTCTCGCTCCATGGAGGGCCACCAAAACCTCTGGGAAATGGCATGCATAGTTCTTTTGACTCCCGGATGGCAGGTGAGTAATGAGGTGTGAGCCCAATGGATCACCTGTGGATGCATATCGACAGGGACAAACAAGCGATTCACTGGACAACCATTAGGTGTTGGATTCTCACCATTAGCTCGCTTCACCTCAGATTCTATTTGCCAAGTCACCGCTCCTACCACACGGTTCAGTGGTAGGATGGGCTCAGGTTCCTTGGCAGTAGGCTCGGGTTCAAACACACGGGACAAAGCGTCGAGCTTGGTGTTCTGCGACCCCGGCCTGTAAGACAACACAAAATCAAAACGGTTAAAAAACAATGTCTACCTGACTTGACGCGAGTTCAATCTTTTGGCTTTGCGAATGTATTCAAAATTTTTGTGATCAGTCCATACAATGAACGGATGCTGCACACCCTCTAACCAGTGTCTCCACTCCTCTAGAGCAATTTTGACTGCCAACAACTCACAGTTCTCAACATCGTAGTTCCTCTCAGCCGGCGAAAGCTTCCTTGACAGAAAGGCACAGGGGTGAAGCTTGCTGTACCGCTCCCACCCCATTATTGGAGGCGTCCACCTCCACCACGAATTGTCGGCTGGGATCAGGAACCGTGAGGATGGGGGCAGTAGTGAACTGTGCCTTGAGTTGCTGGAAGGCCTCCTCAGCTTGAGAGGACCACAGGAAAGGAGTCAGTGGAGATGTGTGCATGGAGGGGTGCAGCTATGGCGCTGAAGTTTCTGATAAACTGTCTGTAAAAGTTAGCAAATCCTAAGAATTACTGAACCTTTTTACGGCCACTGAGCCACAGAGCTAACTTTTGCCGGGTCCATTTGCATCTTTCCAGGGGCTATGATGAAGCCAAGGAAAGACACTGTGTCGGCATGAAACTCACTCTTTTCAGCTTTAACATACAATTGGTTCTCCAGCAACCACTGGAGAACCTGACGTACATGGCAAATGTGAGTCTGAGTCTGGGGAAAAGATCAAGATGTCATCTAAGTAGACATACACAAAGTGGTTCAGGAAGTCTTTAGGTACATCATTGATCATGGCTTGGAAGACAGCAGGAGCATTAGTCAACCCAAATGACATTACCAGGTATTCATAGTGACCCCTAGGTGTGTTAAAGCCTGTCTTCCATTCATCCCCCTCTCTGATTCTAACCAGGTGATAGGCGTTTCTCAGGTCTAATTTGGTAAAGATCTTGGCCTGCTGAAGCTAATCAAAGGCTGATGACATGAGTGGCAGAGGGTACCGATTCTTAATAGTGATGTCATTAAGTGGCCCATAGTCAATGCATGGCCGGAGAGACCCATCTTTTTTCCCCACAAAAAAGAAGTCTGCCCCAGCAGGAGATGAAGATGGACGAATAAGGCCAGCCTTTAAAGAAGATTCAATATATTCGGTCATGGCCTTCTTCTCAGGACCAGAGATAAAATACAATCTACCCTTAGGAATTGGGGCCCCTGGGATCAGGTCAATGGAACAATCGTACGGCCTGTGGGGAAGAAGGGAAGTAGCCTTACTCTTGCTAAACACCTCACCCAGATCATGGTAACATCTTGGAACATAAGTCAGGTCGGGAAGTTCAGAGTCTGTGTCAAGATTAACAGAGACAGCATTAACAGTTTTCACATTCAGGTCATGACATGACTTTATTTAAGGTAAACACAAGAAACTTGTGCTACAGAAAATGGACCAGACTCAGTGAATAGCTCCCTAAGCTTAACATCCTAAGTCCTATGATAATTGATTGATGATAATTTAGCTATACAGACTAATGAGCAGTGATAATTAACATGTCTTTGGGGTCACCAGCTGGGAACCTCCTTTCACCAGTGTTTCGTCTAGTTGGTCCCATGACACCTTCAGGAGGCTACACAGTGATCACTGGCATCCCAGAGTCACTCCCCTAATGCCAGCCATCACTGCTCCTCACACCATGACTATTTTCTCCTTTATCTTGCCTATGCTACCTCAAACAACACTATCATCAACTCGGACAAAACACACTAGCAGATTCAGCAAACAAAAACTCCCCTAAACAGTTCTGTTCTGTAGGACTAGACCCCCCCCCCCCAGAAAGTGGGTGGCCAAGTTTGAATGAGGAGGTAGAGTCAGGGAGAGATGACTGTGTTGGGCTAAACTCTCCCCGCCGGATTAGGCTGTGCTTACTCCCCTACTTCCCCCATCTCCAAGACAATACAACTCACCATACAACTCACCTAAAACAAACAAACTCACCTAAACAGTCAAAGACACACTACAAACCAATTCAAAACATAACAAACAAACAATACAGGCCACTCACTGGAGCTTACCGCATGGTCTCAAAGAGGGCTCACACAGGCCACACCCTCCACTTAAAAACACTTCCTCTTCCTGGATTTCTTCCTTGCTTTCTCCTAAGAGTCTGTCTATCCTAAAGTGCTCCCCTGCTGGGCCCCCAGCTACATTTATTCTCTTCTCATCCAAATCCTGACTAGATCTTACTGCCTCATCTGACATGTCCTTTACTATTTTCCTCACACTCTGTCCACTTTTTTCTAACTCCCTCACCAAAGAGACAACAGACCTTGCTACAAATCCTCTACATCCTACTTCACTGGACAAATCCTAACTTTCCATCCTTGCTGCTCTGCTTCTGCCCCTAACTCTACATACTAAGCTTTTTCCTTTCATATGCTTCTACAACTGAAGCCTCCCACGGAACAGTTCAGCTCTATGAAATATACTCTCATTCTACTCCTAGACCACAAGACTATTGTCAGGCCTTAGCTTTGTACTGGCTATTTCCTGGGGAACAACAGCTTTCCTCCTAAATCTACCTGCATTCCCAATCACAAGCATCCTCTAAGCTGCCTTGCCTCCTTGCTGTCTTACCAACTTTCTCTCCCTCTTGGAACAAACTTTGATTGCAACTCTCTTTATTTTTAGGCTCTCTTAAATTTGCCTGCCTCCGTAAATCTTCAATTCCTGCAGCTAAGCTTTTTAAAATCTGGTTATGTCGCCACGTTATACTGGCCTTGCGACAGACTAACCTTACAGCCTGACAAAATGTGCTTTAAAAGTTGCAGTAACTGAACACAATGAACATAACAGGTCTCCATTTCTACCCAGGAGTTTTAGGTTCTGGGGAGTTGGCAATACATCATATGTTGCCCCTATCAAAAATCTAATGCTACTTTCCTCCATACTCCACAGCTCTTTCCAGCTAAGCTTTTTCTTGTCTACACCTTCCCAATTCAACCACTGTCCCTGCTTAGCCTGGGTCACTGCCTTTGCACCCCTTAATATTTCCTCCTGTTTACGAACCTGCTCCACAACTAGCTTTCTCTTCTCTTTGGGACCTGCTCTACTCCACACCGGTTTGCCTGGGCCAAGCCCCAAGCCTCCCCGGCCTATTTGGACATTACCCACAATCTCTGTACGCCTGAGCGTTGCTTCTGCCTCCTGCACTGCCATCTTGGATTCCTCTTTCTCCCCTTGATTGGGTTTGGAACCACCTTACTAACTACCCCATCTTTACTTCCAGATAACAGGAGCTCTGTCCTAACCTTAGTACATTTAAACTTCTCCACTAGACTAGTTACTGGGAGCTGAAGTATGCCTTTCCCATACAGTGCCACCGTACTTAAACATCTAGGAACACTTAGCCACTTCCTAATGTAAAAGCTAACTAATCTTTCCATTTTTTCTGCAGCAGATAATGGAATCTTATATACAGACAGTGGCCACATCAACCTGGGAAATAATCTGAACTGCAGACACCACAACTTCAACTTTCCTGGAAGCCCTGATTTATCTATTCTATCCAGTCCCTCAGCAACATCCTTCCGAAACTGCATTACCTGTTCTCCATCATTCAAGTCTGCCTTGTAGCACCTACCTAAACTCTTTACTGATTTTTGGAATTTCCTCTTCGTCTATTACAAACTTCCTATTACTTAACTTCCCTCTACTTATTGAGATACTTCTAGATTTACTAGGCTTGATTTTCATACTAGCCCACTTTAAGCTTTTATTAAGTCTCTCAAGTACTCTTTTCATACATGGCACTGTTGTAGTTATCAACGTTATGTCATCCATGTAGGCCCTAATTGGTGTAAGGCGCATCCCATCTTGCCGCCTCTCTCCACTTACAACCCACTTAGAAGCTCTAATGATTACCTCCATCGCCATTGTGAATGCCAATGGAGAAATCGTGCACCCTGCCATAATGCCTATTTCTAGCCCCTGCCACCCTGTCGTAAAGCCTGCTGTACTTAAGCATAGTCTAATATCTTGGAAATACGACCTTACTAAATTAACCACTACTCCAGGCACTCTAAAATAATCAAATGCCTCCCAAATAAGGCTATGTGGCACTGAACCAAATGCATTTGCTAAATCCAAAAATATGACATGTAAGTCTCTTTTCTCTGTCTTGGCTGCCTGAATTTGATGCCAAATCATGCTAGTGTGCTCTAAACACCCTGCGAAACCTGGTATTCCTGCCTTCTGTACTGCAGTATCTATTAAGCTATTCCTTTCTAAATAACTAGCTAATCTCCATGCGACTACGCTAAAGAAGATCTTCCCCTCTACATTTAGGAGAGAGATCATTCGAAACTGACTCAGGTCTGAGGATTCCTTCTCCTTTGGAATAAAAACACCTCCTGCCCTACGCCATGCTCTGGGAATAACCTGTTTCTCCCAAACTATTCTTAATTGCCTCCACAAAAACTTTAGGATATCAGGTGCGCTTTTATAAACACTTTAGACTACTTTAAACACTTGTTTTTACAACTCTCAACCCAGTTCAAAACCCTCCCAGTACTCCAGTCAATGTGCGGATTATGTTCTTTCAACCATGGGAACCCCAGAATAAGAGAGTGCTGTGTAGAGTCATACAAATGAAAGTACATGAGTTCATGGTGATCACCAATAATTACTCTTAGTGGCTCAGTCTTGTGAGTCACCCGGAATATCAAACTCCCATCAAGAGCCCTGGCCTCTATTGGCTGGGATGATTGTTCAGCTTTCAATTTAAGTCTTTTGGCAAAATCCCAGTCCATGAGGCTCTCATCAGCCCCTGAGTCAATGAGTACCCCAAGACCAACTGTGGTGTCATGATGCTTTACCCTGATCTCTGTTAAGACTCGAGGAGGGAACTCAGCAGAGGAGAAACGGCTCACCAGTACCCTCCCGTCTACCGGCGAGCACACTCTTTTGCTGGACACGCCGCAAGGAGATAACCTTGCTGCCCGCAATAGAAGCACCTGCCTTCCTGCAGATGACGATGACGCTCCTCTGTGGATCATTTGGCTCGTCCCAGCTGAATGGGCTCCTCTACCCCCTCTACCTTCCTCCGTGGAATCGGTGATGGTAAGCATGAGGGACTCCACCGACTGGGGGTAGTAACTGCAGCGACCAGCTGATGACGCTGTTCGGCTTCGTTGATTCTCCTGCAAACGATTGTCAGTTCTTATGGCTAGGGTTATCAATGAGTCCAGGTCAGACGGTAGATCAAGGGGCACTAACAAGTCCTGAATCTGGTCAGAGAGTCCCTTAAGAAAGACATCATACATTGCCGTGGCATTCCATCCACTGTCCGTGGCTAGGGTGCGAAAGTGGATGGAATAATCACAGACAGAGTCCATACCTTGTTTGATAGTGCTCAACTCACGTGCCTTCTCTCGGTCGGACGAGAGGGGATCAAAAGCTCTCCTCAGAACCTATTTGAATTCATCGAGGGATCCACAGATCCATGATTCACAGGACCACTCAGCCGTAGCCCACGCCCTTGCCCTCCCGGTGAGATGGGAAATCATAAATGCCACTTTGGACCGTTCTGTACAGTCTTGCCATCAGTCTGGAAAGTCTGATGGCAAGTGTTCATAATGCATTTCACAGTCAACAATGAAAGATCGGCATTCACCAGACTCACTGGAAAACTTTTCTGGTGGGGAGAGGCGGGGAGCTGTGGCACGGAGAGCTGGGACTGATGTTCCCGCAGCTGGCAAAGATGGTGGGGCTACGGTGTCAGGAGAGGGGGGAATCCTTCGTGAGGTGAGCAAGAACTTGATGGACTTGGGCTGCCAGGAGGTTCACTTGGGTGGTTATGGCTGTTTTGAAATCCTGACAGTTCGCCAGCTCCTTCACTCCACTATGCAGAGAGGACATCTGCTCCTCCTGCTGACTCAGGTAGGTGTTTTGGGAGCAAATGGCTGCCGTCAATCAATCTGAGTCGGCTGGGTTCATGCTGGCCAGTTCATATTATCACAACTGAACTAGGACTTGAACCCAAATGCACGACTCCGAGACAAAGTACAAATTAACAATATTTTGATACCAAAGTATCAAAGAAAAATCACTCTTTCCGAGGAATATATATTCAAAGTACCCAAATAAAAATCACTCACAGAGAGGAAAAACTGTAGAACAAAAAAACACTCTTTCAAGGAAAACCAACAAAGATTCAGGACAAAGGCAAAGACTGAGTATCAAAATAATGTAAAGCAAGGCAAAAAATGTAACACAGAATTCAAAACCTGACTTGGGATAAGGTGGCTGGTGTGGTTCTCTGACAAGACGACAAGACGAACTGGCACAGGACGAAGGGAAACGCAGACTATATACACACACAAGGTAATGGGAAACAGGTGGAAACAATCAGGGCGGGGCAGACAATCAGACCAGTGGGAAACACACAAGGGAAAGGAGAAAGTTACCTGAAATGAGAGGAATAAAATAAAAGAATAAAACAAGAAGTCACGAGACAGACAAAACTAAACATAACTTAACGTTTCTTCTTGGACATGACAGTCTGTACAGTTGACAGGACTGCTCCTCATCAGATGACTCAGTTAACTACTTCTGATTGGATTCCACCATACCAAACTCACGACATCTCTGATCTTGATGAAGACTCTGACATTGTGGTGGAAATGATTATAATTTTCCTACCTATGTTGCTTGCACTTATTATATAGGATGCTTATGTCATACTGAGTACTATGTGTTGTGTTGCTGTCTGCAGTGGAAATCATTTTTTGTTGTGTTTGAGTATTTTGTTTATTTATATGCATGTTCAATGTTTATTTACATGTTTGTGTTTAGTTGCTTTCTTTAGTTATTATTTTGAGTGCAACATTTTCTTAGTTTGAGTGTATTGACATGCATGTTTAAGTTAATTGACACAGGTGAACACAATGGAGACAGTGATTGCAGACATGGACTGACATCTGCTTCAGCCAATCAACGGCTACAAGCTGGCCACACCGGCCAATGGTGACTCAGGGGAGGGTTTCTCTCCATCTATATAGACAGAGCAGCAGGTTGGACTCCAAGTTTTTCTTTGGACTGAGCCCACACACCTTACAAGTAGTGGAGGATCCCCATGCAGGCCAGAGGGCAGACACAGTAGTGTATTGGAGGCTTTTGGATGCGAGTGGCAGAGGCAAGAGTTTCTGCTTAAAGCTGGTAGATTGCTGGCTACGTTCTTTTGTTCCAGGACCAGTGGATGTTACCTGGAGGTGTCGAGTCAGCAGAGGGGGCCTTGGCGAGGGGAGAAAGCAGGCCGGACGACTGAGACTAGCAGTGCACTGGAGGCCTTTGAACGCAGTTGGCAGAGGCAGGAGCTTCTGCCCAAAGCTGTGAGTTCCCTATAACCAGTTCACTGTCTGTTGGTGAGGTTGCTTGTATTGACATAACCCTGTCTATGAAGTTCAGACTGCTGGCTATTTTTCTTGGTTCCAGGAGTGGAGAAGAGGGACCCTTGGTGGTGTGGGTTTGACCAATGTCAAATGGATAGAGGGCGCTAGAGCAAGGACTGGGAGTACGACAGTGACTGATTATTTTAAGACTGTTAACTTGCCTTTTCTTTTAAAGACCTTCCCCCAATTTGGAGACATTTGCTACCATAAGTTTTATCCTTGTACATATCTTTGTACAATAAATAGTTATTGTTGCAGCCTCCGTATTGTGGTTCATCAAGTACTGCTCACCCTCGTATCAAAGAACACAAGTTACCTTATTGGTGGTTTGTTTCTTATAAAATTCTAACAACTTTATTTCACCGCCACCTTCCTACACTTACATCCACAAAAACAGCATCTTACCTTGCCCAGAGTAATGTTTTTATGAAGTAATATTTTTAATCATAATTGAGGTGACAGTACAGATGTTTTTTAGTTGTTTTTTTTTATCACTGCTAATTACTTTCTTATTATGTTACTGTATGTAAAGATGATTACTTGCTAAGAAAATGTCATCTTTTATGATGATTTTTCCTTTAATAAATGATCAAGTATGATCAAAAGGGAGGGAAAGTAATAGAAAAATCACATTTTGTACTTTGTATGACCTAGGACATAAATCTATTCTCACATTTATGCTCCTTATCTGGTGCTGTCTGGTATAAACTAAGGAGATGCTTGTCTTTGAAGATGCAGCTGCTTCTCCTTGACAGTTTGACAGTTTTGATGGCACCCAAAATTGTACACACACACATCCTGACTCTGCCTCCTCTATGCTTTTCTCTATAAAGTTGTTACATAGTATTGGATTCTGTTTTATTTTGGTGTTTCCTGTTGATCCTGCTGCTCATTCCTCTAGGTGGATCGCCTGATTGACACACAGCTGTGCTGACTAGTGGGCTGAGTCTATTTAGGCCAGCCCTTTGTTTTGGCTCTCTCTCTCTCCCTCCTCTTGCACCTTTGTGGTGCAAGGTATCTGTTTTCTTTTTCAGTATCACCCATCTTTTTTCAATAAACTTTAAAGTAGTAAATTTCTATCTATCGATCTATCTAGTGAACTGCTCTGTGAGGACACCTGCGCTGTGACTTTTAGCATCAATCAAATGCAAAATGCAACTCAGTTGAAGTGTCACACACACAGCTGGAGACACAGATACACACGCAGCTCTGTCTCTCCTCACAGGACTCAGTGACTGCTCTTAAAGAGGACATGAAACACTTAGTGAAGTTCACATAATTTACAAGCCATATAACCCCTCTAATCATCCTCACATGTTTAACATCTGTCAGTTTAACTGGATTAAAAATAATAATCTAAATTACAGTTTTCTGACATGTGTAGCGCCATCTTGTCCTGGCGTAGAGCTTGACGTAATTTGGTTGGTTCCGGTGAACATGCTAAAGTGTGTACATATGGTAATCAGTGACAGGATGAGTGACAGTGCTCGTATGACAGACTCAATGGAGAATAAGAAAAACCAAACTAAAAAGTGAATGGGGGGGGTACTTCTGTATTGCCCCTGGATGCAGCAATGAATTTTATGGAGTTCAAAACAAAGGAAAGATTGTCTATTTTTATCTTTACCTCTTAAACGGCAAGTGCTGGTTCGTCGTTGGCTAGCTGCACTGAAACGAGTGAATCCTCCGGTTAGCCGTAATGCTAGGGTTTGCAGTGAGCACTTTGTAAACGAGGACTATGTGGAGAAGATGAGTTTTGAATCCAGTGTCCTAGTCGCTTGCCGCACCAACAGGCTGAAACCCGAGGCTGTGCCGTCTGTGTTTAACTTCTCTTCTTACAAGACAGGCTGTACAGACATTCCCACCCCCTGTACTAGCTAGGATGTAGCTGTGCGCCGTAAGGAAAGGGCTCAACGGCACAGGCATCTGGCAGAACAGAGAGAGGTGCGCACAATTATGAATGATGACAGGGGAAACAGCTTAAAAAAACAGATCCTCGAATTTTAATTGAATAAAAGTCATCATGATATGAAAAAACTTTTTTTTTTTTTTTTGCCTCTACATAGATCGTACTCATTCTTCTTAGTTTTACTACTTTTCCACTTGTCATCCAGCTCTGATATTGCACAGTGCATTATTTATATGGACTAAACTATGAATTTTTTTTTAAGTCTGTCAGTGTGATGAGCCACAAAGGCAAAAAACATGTCATCTCAAGCACCACGTTGTGTTGCCGGCCCGCACCTCCTGGAACCACTTGCTGCTGCTGCTCCTCCTCCTCCTCCTCTAAATGATTAAAGTGGCTTTGTGCACTTTCTCTGCTTCTCCTCCTCACCGGCTCGAAAGCATATGCCATAGGGGTTCGATTAATGTCAGTTAAAGTCTGCTCTGCTTCGTCTTCGGCCATTTTTCGTCGCTTTTCACCGTAGCTGAATGCATGGAATCCCCACACACCAACCTAATGACGTAGCGTGTGACGAAAAGGCAATATGGTGGCAAACCAGAGCGAAGGCATAAGTTAACATGGATAATAAATCTTTAATAACTTAGCGTGTAATTGTTTTATATCCAAATTTTTTTCAAAATATATTCTAGCACACTTTATTATGTATAAAAACTTGTAAAATTTGAATGTTTCATGTCCTCTTTAATACTGCTAACACTACCACTGCTTCAACTGCTTTTAACGCCATACGCACATAACAGACACCATTATGAGTAAGTAAATAACAAGAAAAAGTAAATGACATTTACTGAAGTACAGTTACAAAATGCTTCTTTTTTACTTGAGTATTTCCATCTTTTGCTACTTTATACTTTGACTCCACTACATACTGTATGTGGGAGAAACATCAGTATTTTTAGACAGGTCTTCTAACTCAAATGACCATAGAGATTGTCTGTCCCTCTGTACCCTCTGGTACAACCTATATGGAAACCTATGGAAAAGGTTTGGTTAGGTTTAGGCATAAAATCAACTTGGTTAGGTTTAGGGAAAGATAATGACTGAGGTTAAGGTCATAGAACAGTCATGACTATGGTAAGGGGAAACCAACTTTGTGTTCACCCTTTCACCACAACCTCCTGATGCGGACTCTGTCACTCTATAACATAACCTCATAGCTCCACTAAAACATCAGTATTAATCAACCAGCAAGATTAAAATGATGTTTGTATATTATTGTTCTCATATTTTGATATGTGTTGTATTTTTCATATCAGGGTTAGGGTCATTTTGATCTGGATTTTCAGAAAACTTGAATTTACAGACTCTCTGTACACTATATACATGATATTATCCTCAGTCAAATACATGATTTGTATTTTTTTTAAATATCTGTAGAAAAAATGTGTCTAGTGCTGCAGCTCTAAAGGCCTTTTTGAGGAAGTATAGAGTACCATCCCATGAAGTGTAATGTGACAAATAAATACTTATGATGGCAAATTTTATTTCTCATTTCATATAAGACAAATTCAGTTCATTTCTTAGTTTGATACAAAATGTTGCACAGTATTGTTTCTAAACTGTGAAGCTTTACCATCAGTATTGGAGACATTATGTTTCTACATTTACAGAAACAAAAAGGTTGAATAGTTCAGTTCATTAACTTTATTTTTTGTAATTATAATAAAATGCACAGTAGTGCATTAGAATACTTAAAGGTCTGATCAAATTAAACAAATCTGTTAGACGACTTAATTGCCTACGTTTGACATCAGATTTTTACCTATGACACGGATTTTGGACAGATTAAGTCCATACATTACAGGGTTGAAGAGCGGCTGGCATGTGAGGAAGTATAATGATAAGAATATACGCAGCATACTGGGGAAACTCTTCATATTAAACCTGCTCTGTATTAATTCAAAACTAGCCCCAACAGAAAAGTTGAATATGGAAGCAAGGTGAGGTGTGCAGGTGCTGACAGCTTTTTGTTTAGTCTGTTTAGAACCAGAAAAACACACTCGAAAAATTTTCATGTATGTGAACATGATAAAAATTAAAGCAACAAACATTGTACCAAAAGAGGCAATAAGCCCATATATATTAGCTGTATGAGCGTCTGAGCATGCAAGTTTAACAATAGAGTGGCCATCACAGTAAACTTTGTAAATGGTGTTTCCACACAGCTGTAAAGAGGAAGTCAAATATATGGCAATACATACAAGCAAAGGATATAACCATGTTACACCAATTAGTGTGGCAATTTTGTTAGACGTCATACGTGTGTTATAATGTAGAGGACAACAGATAGCGAGGTATCTGTCATAAGACATGACGGCTAAGTTTAAATATTCCATACCACCATAAGAGTGCACACAAAACATCTGTAGGAAACAAATTGAAGCAGAAACAGTGTGAATGTCAGAGAGGATCTGAACCAGCAGGAATGGAAACAACCCTGTACTACCATACAGTTCATTTACAAACAGGCTGCACAGAAACAGGTACATGGGTTCATGTAAGCTTCTGTTCAGACAGATAACCACAATCAGCAGAACATTTAAACTGACAATAAAAATGTATAAAAACAGGACAATCATGAAATACAAGTATTTCAAAGTTCCAGTTTGAAAATAGGCAGCAAGTGTGAAATATGAAACCTGTGAAGAGTTCATCATGATCATTTGCACTGGATAATTTTATTTATACAGTTATAGAAGTCAAAGTACTTAAGTTATAACTATTCTATACGTTCATAACAATTCTACTGTGCACACAAAACAATGATTGTGCTACATTTTGTTATACATTTGTAAAAATTTAACTAAATTTAATTCTGTCTTGTTTGGCACAATTGTCAATTTAAACATAAAGCACACATGAACAACAAAAAATAGTGTAGTAATCCTAAACAAATTCATTATGGAAACAGCTGTTTTCTTTTCAAAGTCACTGCAGTGTTTTGCTTACAAGTTTGTAATATTATGTGAGCATTCACCTGATATCCTGCTCTAGTCTTACTGCAAGCCACTCGTAACTGAGCTGAAACTCTGCTTTGACTTCTTTTAAACTTTTAAAGACAGAGGACACCCACAGCTGACGTGTGACCTCATGATGAAAGGAACTCATGTTTAATTTATGTCAACAAAAAAGAAAACTTTGTTCACTTGTTGTTTACACAGACCAATCCCATCCCTAAAGAGAGTTAAAGAAGAGCCTAATTCGAGTACCCATTTTGGATGTTCCTTTCATCCATCATTTTATCCATCCATTCCAAACCCAATTCTCTCACACAAGTCTAACACACAACTGACACAATACAGTGTCTTGACAAACAACCATATACATACTCACAAACCCCCAGCTGAGCTGCTGTGTTGGGGTTCTCTTCTATGCCTCTGGAAGTTGCTAAGAAGAAGGCTCTGACTGTTATCTGTGCTTATGCATCTGACAGCTGTTCAGAGTATCTAGTCTTCTTTAAGTCGACGGGTGGGGTTCTGGAAGGGGCACCATAGTTCTTTTGGGGGACTTCAACCCTCAACCTTCATGTGGGCAATGATGGAGAAGCCTTGAGGGGGTGATTGGGAGATCAGCCTGCATGATCTGAAAACAAGTGGTGTTTTGTTGTTGGACTTCTATGTTAGCCCTGAATTGGCCATAATAACCAGGTTCATAAGTGCACTTTGTACCAGAACATCTTAGGCCTAAGATCAATGATTGACTTTTTGGTTGTATTGTCTGATCTGCAGCTGCATGTCCTAGACACCCGGGTGAAGAAAGGTGCAGAGCTGTCAACTGATGACCACCTAGTGGTGAGTTGGATCAGATGGCGGGTGAAGTGGTCAGAAAGCCCAGGCAAAGTAAAACAAGTTGTGAGGGTGAACAGGAACGCTTGGCCAAGGCCCCTGTCCCTGGGGTCTTTAACTCCCACCTCTGGAAGAGCTTCTCATGCATCTTGGGGGAGGTTACGGATATAAGTATTCACACAACCAATACAGCCTACTTTCATGCCTTTTCATGCATTTCTTTCTCCCTCTGTTGATATGTAGAAGGTTGAAGTGGTATTTTAATACAAAGCCTTAGTTTGTTGTGTTAAAGTTACTGCATTATGTGATGATACAAAGTCAATGATTCCTGCTAAGCATTTAAAATTAAAAGCCCTCATTTCAGTAGGCAGAAAAACTTATTTCTTAACAGGGCTTTTATTGTTGTGTTGCACTAAGTGTATTGTCACATTTCATGCTATTCAAATCTTCTGGGTTCTTTAGCAGTTACCGATAAAGTAAAGTCAAGTCAATTTTTATTTGTATTGCGCCAATTCACAACATAAGTTATCTCAAGGCACTTTCCAAATAGAGCAGGTCTAGACCTTCTCTTTATAATCTTATTTACAGAGACCCAACAATTCTCACCAAGAGCACTAGGAGACAGTGGCAAGGAAAGACTTCCTTTTAAGAGGCAGAAACTTCAAGCAGAACCGGACTCAGGGTGGGCGGGGCCATCTGCCTCGACCGGTTGGGTTGGAGAGATAGAGAGAGCGAGAGAGAGAGCAAGAGAGAACACATAGGAAAAGAACAAGAACGTACAATGATAGCAATATTAATAATAGTGATAGTAGCAGCAGTAACTGCAATAGTAATGTAGTGGCAACTGTAGCGCTCCTACTGATAAAATAGTAATGACAGCTAATAACATTAATAATTATCATTATACTTATAGTAAATTTTAGCAGGTTTAGCAGCAGTTGTTGAACAGGATCATGGGGCAGTAGGTGGTTTGCAGTTGCAGATCCAGACTCTACAGCTGCAGCTCTGGAGGCGGGAGGACATGCGGAGAGTAACAGGAAGGAGATGGAGAAGGAGAAGGGAGAGAGAGAGGCACACAGCCTGGGCGCTTATGTGCTTGAGGGAATAAACAAACGGTAACATGATGCAGTGATTCTCAGAAAGTTTACAGTGATCTCGTCGGCCAGACAACCTGGACTATACTGTACTGAGTATACTGGTTTATTGAGACTGAGGCCCACCTGCACGTACAAAGCCTAAGTTTGTAAAAGAATAAGAAGCTAACTGAAAGTTAAGGCATAAAAATACATTTTAAGTTTAGATTTGAAAGTCTGAACGGAGTCAGACAGTCTGATATCAGCAGGGACGTTGTTCTAGAGCAGATTAGGGTTAGCCCGATAGGCAAAGGCTCTGCAGCCAGCAGACATCTTTTTAACTCTTGGAACAGACAGGAGCCCTTAATGGAGAGTACGAGATAGAGTATAAGGTTTAAGCAGAGCAGACAGGTATGAAGGAGCTAGTCCATTTAGAACCTTATATGCCATCAAAAGCACCTTAAAGTCTGATCTGATATGGACAGGAAGCCAATGAAGTGAGGCTAAAATTGGTGTAATATGGTCAAATTTTCTGGACTTAGTAACAATTCTATTGCAAGCACATGGCAGGCCAGAAAACAAAACGTTACAATAATCAAGTCTTGATGAACAAAAGCATAAATCAAGATTTCAGCATCAGTCTTAGACAGAAAAGACCGAATCCTAGCTATGTTATGTAGATGAAAAAAGGCAGTCTTGGTGATATCTTTAATGTGCTGATCAAAGGAGATGGAAGAATTGAAAGTGACACCCGGATTTTTGGCTGTCAGACTATGAGAAATCACACAGTTATCAAGAGTTTTTGTTACCTGATCAAACTGATGTCTGTGTTGGGTCGGTCCAACTACCAGCATCTCGGTTTTGTCTGAATTTAGGAGCAAAAAATAGACGTCCAGCTTTTCACAGCAGACAAACAGACCTCCAAATTTGTGATCTCAGATGAATCATCAGCCTTTATAGGCACATACAGCTGAGTATCATCAGCATAACAATGGAAATTAATTCCATGACTGCAAATAATTTTACCAAGAGGTGAAATATAGAGAGAGAAAAGCAGAAGGCCAAGAACAGGGCCCTGGGGTATTCCATATCTCACAGCAGAGTATGTCGATATAGTGTTATTATAGGAGATGCACTGTGTTCTGTCAGATAAGTAGGACTTTAACCAAGTGAGGGCCAGGCCAGAAACACTGAATTTGCTTTCAAGTGGGTCCAAGAGAATACAATGATCTATTCTATCAAAAGCTGCACTGAGAGGGGCGTCAAGTGGCGCAGTGGGTTGAGCAGGCACCCCATATGTAGAGGCTACAGTCCTCACTGCAGTCGGCCCCGGTTCGAATCCCGCATTGGACGGCCCTTTACTGCATGTCATTCCCCCTCTCTCTGCCTCCCCATTTCCTGTCTCTCTCTACTGTACTATTTAATAAAGGCATAAAAAGCCCAAAAAAATATACTTAAAAAAAAAGCTGCACTGAGATCCAGCAAGAGGAGCATAGAGGTGGAGTCCGAATCCATGGAGATCAGAAGATCATTTACTACTTTAGTGAGCGCTGTCTCAGTGGAGTGACAGGCCCTTAAAGCAGACTGGAACGGTTCAAAAAGATTGTTAGTAGACAAATGAGACAAAAGCTCCTGAGACACAGCTCTTTCCAGTACTAGAAAGGAAGGTTTGAGATGGATTAATAATTATTTAAGGATCTTGGATCCTGGTGTGGTTTTTTAAGTAAAGGTTTAACCACAGTAGTCTTAAAGCTTCTGGGAACAGTGCCAGAAGTGAATGATAAACGAATAATGTTCAGCACAGAAGGTCCCAGGATTGGCCAGAGGTCTTTGGAGAGCTTAGCTGATAGAGGGTACAGTAGACAGACAGGCTTAGACGAGAACATCAGCTTAGACAGTGCTTCAAAAGACAGAGTCTTGAAATTTAAGTTAACAGGGACTAAATGTAATGGTCTGCTGGTTCTGTAGAACCTGGAGAAGAAGAGGTGATTTTATGTCTAATCTATTTTATTACTGAAAAATTCTAGAAAGTCCGATGACTTCTTTCTTTCCCTTCCTCTCTCCTGCTCTCTTTGCTTGGCGTGTCTTATGTTTAGTCATTCCTCTGCTTCCTTTTTTAATGATGGTATACATAATTCAAGTTGTGTGTTTGCTGTAATGAAGGTGATGCTCAGGGCTCAGTGAGCTGGAAGCTCTACTATTTACTTTAAGTATTATGAAAACATTGCTAAGTCACAAATAGCTCTTTAGAATTTGGCTTCAGAAAAGGTAGCTGTATGGTCAGGTCCCTGAAGTTGAGCCACTTGAGTCTTGTGAGACTTATAGTTGTAATGCATCAACCATGAAGTCCTTGCCAAATAAACATCATATCCCTCTATTGGTTTATTTTGGGGAGATTAACCCTTAATTATCATGCACAAAATTGATTTTACTTCATCTAACCTGGCGGATTATTAAAAATGTTAATGTTTATATTAAGAATTGACCATCAAGCAGTTAATGCACTTTTTATTTAACATGACCAACAGTTTAAACACACGTCTCAGTAAATGATAGGTAAGTAAGTAATGTGCATTGCTCACATACTCCGGTGCACTGGCTACAGTCTCTACCAATATATACACATGGCTTGATCTACTGTCAGCTTCTTCTTGCACAGCTTTCATATGGCTTTGCTATGTCCAGCCCTTCATTGTCTTCATAGTTTTCACCTACCTTTTTCCCCACATTCTCTGGGGAAGATGGAAATAATATCACAAAAGACAAGCAAGCTAAGAAACCAGCATATTCTGTCTGTCTATGATCTCCTCCACTCAATTTCAGAATCAGTGGGCACCGTCACACAACAAATAGCACAGCTGAGGTTGCAAAGATGCAAATTTTTTTATTCTACATAAGCTTTCTACTGAAAGGAGTACATTTGCATATAACATTTTGATTAGATGAGACATTTGCTGCAGCTGTAGCTGCTTCTCTGTAATGTAATTACATTTTTTCTAAGTAACTGTAACAGATTACAATTGCATTTATTTTGTAACTAGTTGCTCCCCAATACACATATTCAGACCAGGTTTTTGCAGGTCAATTGATTTCTATTGCCTCAAGATAGCAATGCGCCAACAAAGCACCTGACCACACCTCATTTTAAGACCAACACGCCCATGGCCGTCCAGATGGGTGCAAGTGCATTTGCTATTTAAACAACACGGGTGCTGGACAGAAAAATGACGGCTGTGTTGGTCTGAAACTGTCAAAGACACCTGGATTTCAAACAATATGCCTAAGCAAAAGAACTACCTTCAAGAGAGCTGGCTTGTTGCAAAGGTTGTTTTATAACCTAATAGGAGGGCTCTACCAACACAAGGCCATTCAGAATCATCTCGCCGGTGAATGTGGATCAGAAAATCTTCTCCGGAATACTGAACTGGACTGTTTCCTTTTCAACATCTGCAAAGACAGTTTAGGACAGAAATGTAAAGGTTGCTGAGTAGATTGCAGTGAACACGCAAGCATCGTCTAGGCAATCTTTGAGGATGCAAAGCTCAATCAAGGAGATCTGACTGTCATGTACCTTCCTAACACACAAACTGGTAATAATCATACACTCAAAAAAATAACTCTTTGAATGAACTTAATTAAATCATGGAAAGTATTTCCACATTATTAAATGGCTTTCTTCCAGCATTAAGCAATTTTGTTGGTCCAACTTGATGCACTTGGGTAGGTTCAACTTCTTTTATTTGGGTTGATAGAACTTATTTACTAGGTTTGGGTCCAACTTAATTTACTTGGGTTGAGTCAGTGTAATTCATTAGGCTTGATTTAACTTATTTACTAGGGTTGGGGCTGACTAAATTTAATAGTGTTGGACCCACTAATTTGACATTAGTAAAATTACACTAGTAGATTAAGTTGATCCAACCCAAGTAAATTAAGTTGGCTCAGCAGATTTGCATAATGCTGAAAGAAAGCCATTTAATCACATGGAAATACTTTCCATGATTTACTTAAGTTCGTTCAAAGAATACAATTTGAGTGTAACCATGTTAAAATGTTTAAAGTGGACAGTAAGTGAAACTAAGTTTCAACAAAGTCTACAGGTTGGACTCATGTAGGGTAGAAACATAAGACAAACCAGAGATATTGCCATAAAAAATAAATATAACCCCAAAATCCCTTCAAAATCCTCCATAATGACGCTTGTGTACCTGCCTTAATATGTCTGGAAGCGGCTGGATGCCATTTTAAGTTAAAAAGACTGTTTCCTCCATATTTACAGGCTGAATATTGACGCTAGTTTGATAGCATGCATTAGCCTCCCCTGCGCGTGCGTGAGCTCTTGTCTCATGTAGCGCAGTTCAAACAGAGTGCGTCGTTCAAACGTGCACACGCGTGAAATGCGATTACAGCTTTCAAGCGACAGTCAATATTCAGCCTCTAAATATGGAGGAAATACCAGATTTCAGCTAAAAACAGCATCCTGGGCTTCCAGACATATTAAAACAGGTACACGAGTGTTATGAGAGTATTTTTAAAGTGTTTTTTGGGGTACTTTTATCAAGTTTTGTGTCTGGTCTCTGTAGACGGCCATTGTTGGGGAAAAATACTGGAAACTTTTTACCTGTAGTTCTCCAGCTATGTTTTGAGGAGAAAATACACCGATTTCTGATCAGTATGCGGGTGAGTAGATGACTGAATTTTCATCGAAAGTGAACTATTCCTTTAAAATTGCATATCTCAAAATACTAGTGCAACAATATTTTAAACAAGCATGCTTGCAACAACACAAAAATGCTTTCCTTTTTTTCCCCCTGACAAACTGATAAAAATACAGCACACTGCTTCCGCTTATTTTTGAAACTGCCAAGACAATGAATCACAGTACCTAGTATGTAAACCTTTAAAAAACAGTCTATAAAATGAGTGTAAAATAAACTGAACTCTAAGATACTGTTTGAAATTGGATTCCGTCTTTGCAGTCACATTCCACTTTAACATTAACATTTCACTTTCCCCTTAAACATTTGCAAAATACATTTAAACTGTTTACGGTGAACATTAACTGAAACTAGTCGCAACAAAGTCTACAGCCTGCTTAGTGTCTGGTAGAAACATAAAAAGGGAGATGTTGCCATAAAATTGTGTTTCTCAAAATAGGCAGTAATAGTGCAACAATGTTTTACATATTCAATTGCTTGCAACAACACAAAAATACAGTTTCTCAATTTTCTGACAAACTGTTAAAAATAAGAGAAACAGTTTTTAGTCAATCCATTTAAAAAACAGTCAAAAAAACAGATTATCTGAACTTCAAGATGCTGCTGGAAAATAGGACCCTGAATCTGCAGTCCCATTCCCCTTTAAACATTTCACATTCCCCTGAAACATTTGTGCTGGTGAACTCAGAAACACAGAGGTGAACAAAAAAAAGCATGTTCATACCACAGTTAGGGACATTTTCAACCTGTTTTTAAGCCATCAGTGGGCAGTCATTTTAAGGATACAAATCAAGAAAGATAAAGTTAAGAATCAGTGTTAGGGACTGTCAGTGGAGCCCCAAAACCTCTCTCAGTCAACTGCAGTGGCAATGATTCTCAATTAGTTGACTAACGGCAAAGCAATGTTTTGAGAACTTGTGCTTTTCTGGATAGCCTGTTTCCATCTAGTTCCATAATGATCTTCTGCAAAGCTTCGAAGGTGTATTTTAGTTCTGGAGGGTAGCTCATTATTAGAGCATACACAAGAGCAAGCAACATCACCACAGCAAAAGGTATATTTCCCAACTCATCCAGTACCTCCACCCCTTCCAGAATGATTCCAATAGCCTCGGGGTCATCACTGGGCTCTTCTCCTTCATGTTGAATAACAAAGATTCCAAAGACTGTCTCTGCCATGGCCATTCGAATGCTTTCGTCATTCGCCTGTGACAAAATAATTTACAAAGGACAATGACTTTTCATTGATGTGTATTAGATCCCTTTTTTTTTTTTAGAGTATTACCTTTATTCTCACAATCAAAACAAATTATGACCATTTGAGCCATGTTGAGCTGATTTAACAACTAAAGAAGCCTGTCTGTTATGAGCTAAGTGGTTGTTATTCCATCTAATAAAACTGATAGTTTTGGTTCTTGATTATGATTGGCTGAGCTGTGTTCAAAGCCGTTCTCAAATACTCTATAAACATGCATCTGTGACTGCATTACAATTTCTAATATCCATTATCATCATCTTCACATTTTTGAATTTATAACAATTAAATGATCAGTTATTGTACTGTAATGGCCACTTATGATGCCAAATGCATTGTGTATAATATTTCATAGATTTAAGACACTGACAGCATGTACAAGTCTCCAGACAAACTGAAAAGAAATGTAATCGAATGGTAGAACTTTGTGTATTTACCAGTTGGCCTCATAAATTGTTATTCTGTGCAGACATCAATTTGAAAGTACACAAATGCAATGCAGTTGGCAAGTAGGTAGATTTTAAAGAGGTTTTAAAAGCTTCATCTTTCCAAATTTCACAGCTGATGGGGACCTAGAAGAAACCTCATTCATTCCAACTGATCAAAATTTTAGTAAACAAAAGTAAATTTACATACCATGTATTCCTTCACCAGCTTCTCTGGATCTTCGTTCATGTAGACACAAAGAGCTTTGAGGACACATTCTCGTTTAGTGTCAGTGCTGTCCGTCTTAGTATGCAGATCAGAGAGAATATGCAAAAAAACAACAACATTAGGAACACCATCTCAACCAACCAGTAGAGTGGGTTTCACACAGCTTATACAACTTTTAACTACATTCACAGGAAGTCACAACATTAAAGGCATTTAGACACTAGAGTAGTAGTGTATACAGTGGTTTCTTTTTTCCATTGTTATCATACCATGATGCTCTTGATCGTTCTTCCTTGAACACCACCTTTCTTGGCATACGCCCTAATCAGGTTTGCAGAGTGAGCATCTAGCTCAGAGAAGAACTTTGACTGCAAATGCATTACAATTAAAAAAAAAACAAAAAGGTACACAAAACTCCAGTTTGAGTGAGTGAGTGAGTGTGAGTGAGTGAGTGAGTGAGTGAGTGAGTGAGTGAGTGAGTGAGTGAGTGAGTGAGTGAGTGAGTGAGTGAGTGAGTGAGTGAGTGAGTGAGTGAGTGAGTGAGTGAGTGAGTGAGTGAGTGAGTGAGTGAGTGAGTGAGTGAGTGAGTGAGTGAGTGAGTGAGTGAGTGAGTGAGTGAGTGAGTGAGTGAGTGAGTGAGTGAGTCAGAGAGAGAGACAGAGAGAGAGACAGAGAGAGGGAGACAGATAGAGAGAGAGAGACAGAGAGAGAGAAACAGAGAGAGACAGAGATAGAGAGACAGACAGAGAGATTCATTCTCTTATCTCACGCACACATAAGAGAGCCGGCCACCTTGTTTTGAAATCGGCTATCATGGGTGCCTCTCCAACTACCTCTTGCCTTCTTTGTGCAAAGGTATTGTCCATCATCGTCGCCACCTTGTCGTCATTATTCCTTTTCTTAACTTCTGACAGGAGGGCCACTCTTATCTTTTCTACTGTCTCTGCTGTTTCACCAGCTGGATAGGCAGGGCAGTAATTCACTTCGGCTTTTTTCGGCTTCTTCACACCATAGGCCTGCATTTGCCATCAGGTTTGTTTTTTAGGGTATTCACTGTCTGGGCACCCAAGCCCCCTGAGCTTTGTTCTGTAGTTACCAAGTTTATATTTCAAGCTTGCCTTCCATCCGCTGTATCCAGTGACTGAACCTGGCTCTTTCAAACGTGGATGTTTTGATACAAGAGCTTCTGCTACATCCTCAAACTCAGAGTCAGAGAGGTACACTTTGTACTGGATGATCGTTTCAGCTAAGCCATTAAGAATGGTGGATTTCAGTTTTGCATCAGGATTCAACAAAGCTCCAGTTTCTTTGAAAGCAGTGTTTGCCCTGTTCAGCTGTAGCTCAGTATCATACGAGAACTTGGGCACATGGAAGACCACAGGCCATGCAGAAGATCTTGAGGAAGTGGACTCAGGAGAAGACAGTATGTCCGTATCAAATGACCAACCAGATGAGGAGTCATCTAGAGAGCAGGAGGAGGCAGAAGCTGAGGGAGGGGGTCCAGAGCCACCAATCTGGGCAAGTGTATCTGAAATAAAGATGACCTTAATAATTGTATGTGTCTTTTTAATGTCACCATTCTGAGAGGTCCAATAAAGTAGTCTGCAAGAGGGTAGTAATCAGCCAGCTCATCAAGCTCTAGTAAGACTGTTTCTCTGGCAGAACATGTGCTCAGCTCAAAGGCTCTGAAATGTTCCCTGTACCACCCAGTAAGCCTTTTCACCATGAAAGTCTATCATGTACAACTCAAATCTGAAGAATCTCTCCAAAGGCAGGCAGTCCACTTGTAGACCCATGAGCAACTATCATTCCATTTCTGAAATTTACACCTTTGCTTGACACGCACTTAGTAAGGTGAACTTCAGTTGTACCAGGAAAGTTCTGTTCAATAGTCTGAGCTATTTCTTGTTTCAAAACATCCTCAGGAACTGTTGAAACATTTGTGATATCTAGTGCATTTTTTTCAAAACTGGATGATCTCAAGTGGTATGAAATCATTAGCTGATGCCTAATAGCTAGTGAGAGGGGTACATTTTTAAAGCAATTGGTGTGTCGCACAACCTGCTTAAAAAAACTGTGCTTGGCCTCAAATCGCATGGTCCAGAGTCCCACGAGAGGACCAAACCGCCTGATCAGTTGGGGATAGTGCTCTAAAGAATGATGTTTTGGTAGCAGGTTCACATCAGCGAAGAGCTCTTGGTACTTTTGGTCTTGGTCTGTGCTCTGAAATTTTGCCCTCAAGATAGGCAATGGACTCATCTGTGTGTGTTGGAGCAACCACAAGCTCTACAATGTATTTTAAGTGCAACAGTATTTGCCATGCCATTTCATCCTCAGGCACCAGATGCCCAATTATGAATGGGAGTAGTCTTAAGAGGGCCCAGTTTTCATGGGCGTTCCCACCTATTGTTTTCCTTGTTGAAAACGTGTGTGGGATCACGTGTGGCCTATTTGTCTTGTCTGCCCACTTGTAAGGGAAATGCAGGATCAATTTATTGAGGGATTCAAGATTGAAATATTTCTTGGATATCAGCAATGCCAAACAACGTGCAAGCTCTACTGGCACTATGCCTTCAAAAACATCATGCATGATATCTGGAGGATAACCTGTGTGAACACTGAAGTGGGCAAGAGTTTTAGTGATAACACAATGGCTTTTCACCCCAAAACAGCTTGTTCTTTTGTCCTGAGACTGAACGCGCCTGACTTTAGCTCTTTTGTTTGGATGTCTGTTTTTGTTCCTGCGCAAAATTGGCAGATAAACCCACCAGAAAAGCTCTCATTAAAACCAGCAAGACTGTGAGCTCCAAGGTTATCTGCTGCAACAAACTGAATTGTGCCTTTAAGACATCTGCCAAGCAAAGGAACGAAAACTCCCTTTTGTTCCAGAGTTTTCATATCTTCAAGAAGAGGATGCAGGATCCGGTCATAACCATACTTGTGAACATCATCAGTTTTACACAAGACTGGCAAGTAAATTGAAGATAGTGATGAATGTGAGTCTGGAGGCAAATTATTCAAAGTCCAGTACATTCCACAGAGCTTATGTTTCCTACGAGAAGTACCCAGAGGACTGCAAATCTCAAAATCATCTATGTATAAACTTGCCAAAATTCTCAACTCATTCCCTGACAGAAAACTGTTCTCCTGGAAGTATGAACCATCCTGAGAAGATTTGTAAGTATGTTGCTCACCATTCACCCTATTACTCCGCTGTGCTCTGTGGTTTTCAACTACCTTGTCTACGACATCTCTCCTATCAAAGAGCTGCTGCAAAGACTTCAGTACAGGCACATACTGAAAACTTCTTTTTTCCTTGGCATCAAGTATGTACTCAATGGGTTCTACAACCTTAAAGCTTTCTTTATAATACTGATTGCGGAGATAAGATGTGCTCAGGGGACCACCCTTCCCTATGGCTTTGAGCAATGGGTTAGATGCACAGAGAGCAGTGGCTACTTCTGTTATCACAGACTTATCAGTTGTGGGACTATGTTTCTGAAATACGCCTTCAAGAATGTTAATGGAGAGGGGTAATGTTGCTGAACTTTGCAAGTAGTGCAGTTCCTCTAACAACTCGTCAATTCTTGCACCTGGCACATGTGCAAAATGCTCCAACTTGAGCAACGCTGCAGCAAAATTTTGCTCAATTACTGCAGGCAGGTTCTTGGTTACATCTACATCACTACTTGAACATGCACTGTCTGCTTCAACTGCATAGTCATCTTGATTAAGAGCCTCTTCCTCAGTATTATTAGAGGCTTCTTGTGGAATTCGAGTGGTTGTAACTACACCTGGCTTGAAATCTTTCAATGTATGTGGGTTGTGTTTCCTATTCTTGTGAGAGTGAAATGTTCCATATACATTTGTTTGAAAACTGCAACTCCCAAATATACAAGCAACAGTTTCATTACTCTTCAAATGAGTGCCAATGTGTACAAAATAATCTTTCTCTGTAGGAAGACCACTACAAACGCACAAATGACAACTGTATGTTGACAATTCCAGCAGCTCCTGTGAGTTTTGTTTAGGATGGACTCTACTTAAATGAATGTGCAAAGCATTCCATGTCTTAAAAGTACATGGGCAGTTTGTGTGTGGGCATGGGTAGCGTTGCCTATGACGGTGCTCTAGTCTTATATGTTTTAGTAGCTCACATCTATCAGATAGAGGGACATTACACTCCTTACACCTCCACATCTCCCAACCTGAAGATATTCACTGTTTTTGGCCGACCACCTCCAGGTCTGGCACGATGACCCCTTTTCCGAGCAGGCACTGATGTAGTGAGACGGCACACACAGGTGTGGTTGGACAGGACACTCTTGTGGTCAGGCGGCAGACACAGGTGTGGTTGGACAGGACACTCAGTCAGAAATTGCTGTGATAAATTGAGAGAGCAATAAATTAATGCCCATGAAAGATAGCAAGTAATCACTGACAGACCTAGATCTGGATGAGTGGAACAGGTAGCTCACAGACAGACTATATACAGATTATATACAGATGGATATTTGTGAGGTTTAAGTAGGTGTATGCTGGTATGTCAAAATGACTACCAAGAAATAATTTTCAATATGCATTTTTGCTGAGAACAGGCAGGCAGAAAAAAATATGCAAGACTCCTAATCTCTAGATGACACACATGTGCTGCTCACGCAGGATGTGTAAGTAGAAATACTCCTGCACTGAAAAGGCTACTTTTGGCAAAGGACAAAAAAACAGGAAAATAAGCCCCCCCCAACACACACACTTCATACCTTTTCCAGAAAAGATGCAGGCACCTATGCAGTTGAATGGCAGACACAGGTGTGGTTGGACATCTTCTTAACGGTTCCGGAACCGGATGTTAGGAACCGGTTCCTATTTGGAACCGGTTCTCGGTGCCCAACCCTAATTAATGTCGATGAAGGTGAAATTAGCAAGTAATGATTGATAGTGAAAAACGTGCTTTTTGAAAACAAATTATTTTCATAAACAAATACGTTTTATCGCATTTCGATTCTATTATTCTCAACCGCACCCCAGGAGTGAAAATCAAGATATCTGTGATTAGCTGTGACACGCCGTGCGTGCATGCTCATTTGGACTTGTGAAATACACTAAACAACGTGCACATAATTCCACTGCAAACCGCACTTACCGGTAACTCAGCAGTGAAATCACAATTATGTTATTCCTCCCAGTGAGTTTTCCCATTTGTAACCATCAACACAGCCATGATAGAGAAGAGGCATTAGCCATGCACATGGTGACTGTTGACTTTTTATGTTTAATGTTAAATGACAAACTATCGTGACCAAATATCGCCGAATAATGGTGGACTAACTGTTGATTACATTTATGCATAATATCACGTTTGCAATTAGATGGACGATAATAGATTTCAGCTTACCTTTTTACCGACCTTCTCTTCCCAAGTCCAAGTTTCCCTGGATGAAGTGTCGAGTTGTGATGTCTTCTCGCGATGACCGCTTTGCTTTTCGTGCCTACCCGTACAAATGCGATTGCCTTACTTTACCGCAACATGGATGAATCAAGTGAATGTTTAGTTGTTTGATTTCATGCAAACCCGACATGATTCAATCATGTTCATATTGGAAACACAAAATTATAGCTTACACAATACATGTTAGACTTTAGTTGATGTAACAGCCCTCTAGTTTCCTTTTTTTGAGTGTACTCATACTTCACTTGATGCTTGATTTACTAGATGCATCATCAGTTGTCCTGTTCTCAGCAACGATAAAACCCCTCGCAAGGTTAAACTGTTAAAGCTTGTGAAGATCCCGAGGAGGGGATAACGAGCCAAACTCAGAGGTAGAATGGAAAGTAGTTACTACCTCATGCAAACACATGGCTGAGAGCCCCTGAGAAGTGTGGTCTACCCAGTCCAAAAGTCTTGTGCTGTAGATAATGAAAACCACCACAAATTGCCTCCCACTGCTCACAACCCCCCTTTTTCTCCATGATTTGTCCATGATGTCCTGCCCACACCAAGTTTCTGTAGATGAAAACTCAGAAACAGAAATTCCCTACAGCATGCTGTGTGCCAAAACCAGTGGCATTCTTAGACTCTGGTGAAGTAAGGCACTTTAACACTGGGAAGCCTCAAGTGGCCATTAGAAGAACTGCAGTTTTAAGCACTTTGATGTTGGCTTCATTTTTCAGCCCCTGAGGTTGCTGCTTGATGAGGAATTCAGGATTGGCAATATCTTGGAGAAATACAAATAAACAGTTAAGGGGTTTCCGGGGGCTGTGGGAGTGCACTGTATAGTGCCTTTATGAGAGGTTTAAAGGGGGCTATTGGGGGCCCCTTTTTAACCAAATGTTTGCCTGGTTTATTTCTTCTGATGGTGCGCCTCTGGCCAAACCGCGATGTGAAGTTTAGATGACACCACAATTAGGGTTTGGTCCAGTTGGCCCACTAGAGAAGTTGAGGCTAAAGAATATTTCCCAACCAGAGGCCTTTGCTTCAACTTCCTCAGGCTGAGGGAAAAGGAAGATAAGTCATCAGAGAGGACAGCAGTCCTAGCAATAGCACATGATTGAAGATGGACCTTGGGAAAAGGTTCACATTCCTAAAGACATATGTTGTATGTGTTACACCGTGGTGAGGTTGTCTTGTCCTGGTTTTGTTTTGTCTCGTCATTTCCTGTTTTATTTCTCCTCTCGTTTCAGGTCACTTGCCCTTCCTCATGTGTCTCAGTCTGATTGCCCTAAGTGTTTCCACCTGTGCCCTATCTCCCTCCATGTGTTTAAATAGTCTGTGTTCCCCTTGTCTTGTGCCAGAGTGTCTTCGTCTTTGACCTGCACCCAAGCCCTTGTCCATGCCCACAGCCCTTGTGTTATTCCAAGTAAGCCGATTGTTCCTCGTGAAGAGTGATTTTTTGTTTATAACTTCTTGCCATAGCTAATGTTCATAGTCTTTTGTTTCTCCTCTTTATGAGTGATTTTTTTTTTGTTCGTAACTTTTGGTTAGAGTTTTTTCCTCCTTCTGGAGTGATTTTGTTTTCTCTTAGACTTTTGAATTTAGTGACTTCCTCCGTGAGTCAGGTTAGGACTAGTATTATCATAGCCATTTATTTTTCACTCTGTCTGAGGTCACCGGTGTTTTCAATAAAGCCTATTGTTTTCAAATTCTCTGCATCTGAGTCCTGCCTTGAGTCCCTGCCTGACAGTATGCCCATGTACTGGATATTTAGAAAATAATTATTGTGACACAGGATATATCATAGATCATAGCAAGTGTGATTCATCATACTCCTGTGCTCACTAATGATAGGTTAGTGTGAAATTGCAAATGGTGTTTGTCAAAGCAGTGGACAAAACTTGCAACCTTAGATGTCAGAGTCAGCATTTAGCATGTTAGTAACTCTAATGCATGAGTGAATGCATGAACCATGCAGTGTTTTAACTTCATATTCTGTAAACTACCTTTTATTTCATCTCCCCCATTTTCTGGATGCCAAATTGTATAAAATATATTTATCAAGTCCACACAGAGCAGTCAAGCCTGGATCTTTGAGTATTCTGTTGGGTTTTCAGCAGTTGGATAAAATTTCAATCTGTGCTTTTACCTGGCTTGAGATGAGGGTTTGACCTCTGCTTCAACTTGTAGCATTATCATTGTCTAAGATTATTTTATTTTGATTAAAGTCAGGGAAACTGGCCTGTCAGTATTGAGTAACCTTAGGATTGACATGGTGACTTGGTCAAATGTGTTA
Organism: Seriola dumerili; assembly: GCF_002260705.1. Classification (NCBI taxonomy): domain Eukaryota; kingdom Metazoa; phylum Chordata; class Actinopteri; order Carangiformes; family Carangidae; genus Seriola; species Seriola dumerili. The sequence goes on along the minus strand of NW_019174291.1, from coordinate 4,592,434 downwards.
TTTGCTGATTATATTTGAGAAAAAACAAGAAATTCAAGTGTTACAATGACATAAGAACAGGATGAGTCTATATGAAACAGGCCAAAAAGTGTTTACAATGAAATTAAAAGAAACTAATGAATAAAATGAGAGCTTAGGTAACCAACATGATTTTCATGACTTGTGCAAATATTTATTTATTTATTTAACCTTTATTCATTCAAGTGAATCCCATTGAGATAGAAATCTCATTTTCAAGACAGACCTGAATGTACATTAAAAACATAACATAATGTCAAGATTACAAAACAGTCAAAAGTCTCATCAGTTAAAACAATTGCATTCTCTGTGAAATATCTATGCAAGTATACTGTATATTGTGCAGAAAAAATGAATCTAGTTGTGCAAGTCTGAGATACTTCAGTAGATATACAGTATGTATCCATCATTTATAGTATGTAGTATACACAATGTAATATTAAAATATTACAGTGTTCTGATAAATGTAGGTAAGAACTTGTTGGACAACTTAATTTTAATAGTCTACATTTTATATCAGACTCCTACATATGACACGGATTTTGGACATTTTCAGGCCATACAATACAGGATTGAAGAGTGGTGGGCATGTAAGAAAATATAACGATAAAAATATTCGCAACATGTTAGGTACACTACTCATATTAAACCTGCTCTGTAAGATTTCAAAGCTAGCCCCGAAAGAAAAGTTGAGCAGAGATGCAAGGTGAGGTGTGCAGGTACTGACAGCTTTTTGTCTAGTCTGTTTACAACCAGAAGAGCAAACTAGGAGAATCTTCATGTAAGTGTAAAGGATTAAAAGTAAAGCACCAAAGATTGTGCTAAAAGTTGCAATGAGTCCATAAATGTTAATAGCATTGGTGCTGGGGCAAGCCAGCTTGACAACAGAGTGGGTATCACAGTATACTTTGTAAATTATGTTCCCACACAGCTGTAAAGGTGAAGTCAAAGATAACAAAACAACCATTGCAAAACAAGGATATAACCATGTTAAAGCAATAAGCATTGCAATCTTCTTAAATGTCATACGTGTGTTATATTGTAAAGGATAACAGATAGCGAGGTATCTGTCATAAGACATGATGGCTAAGTTTAAATATTCAACAGCTCCATAAGAATGAACACAAAAAATCTGTAGGAAACAAAAAGGCACAGAAACAGTGTGAATGTCAGAGAGGATCTGAACCAGCAGGAATGGAAACAACCCTGTACTACCATACAGTTCATTTACAAACAGGCTGCACAGAAACAGGTACATGGGTTCATGTAAGCTTCTGTTCAGACAGATAACCACAATCAGCAGAACATTGGCACAAACTATAAAAATATATAAGGACATAATAATTATGAAATATAAGTACTTTAAAGCCCCAGTGTCAAAGTAGGCAGTAAGAGTGAAATATGAAACCTGTGTAGAGTTTATCATGATCCTCTACTGTGCACTCCAACAAAGAATAAGGTTAGCCTTTGTTATAGATTCGTAAAAATTTAACTAGTTTAAACATGGACTGGGCTGGTACAGTGTGGAACTTTAACATCAAGCACATGTGGACATAGTACAGTATGGTAATACTGATCAGATTCATTATCATGTAAACAGTTTTAAAATATATTCCCAAACGTAACATTTCTTTTTCAAAAACTATATAATACTTAGATTAGAAATTGCAAATCAAACATTTGTGACATTGAGTGAATTTGAGCATTCACCTATTGTTCTGCTTTACTCATCCTATGAGTCCCTCCCAACTGAGCTGACACTCCACTTCAACTTCTTTTAAACTCTTCAAGAGAGAGGACACCCACAGTGTTTGCACCGTTATGAAAGGTATCGCTAATTGATCCTTGTCTTTAATTAATGTCAGCAAAAAGAGTTAACTTTCTTGAATGCTTTCTTTTTATGTTTTTTAAGGGAAGTTTAGGAAGAATATATAGGAATGCAGTTTTGTTACTGTTATCCATCCATTAATCTATCATCATCTACATCCACTTATCATGTTCAGGATTGTCAATAACGTTCAGTGAAGAAGAAGTTGCATCTGATAGGGACGTGTTTGGTTATTAAGTATAATTTATTATTATGTCTAAAAATCATGAATTATTAACTAAGAATTGATTATTTTAATTAAAATTATTAATATTAATTAAAAATACAGGGCACCACTAAAGTTAAATTCGAGACAAGATGGCAGACGAGATCTGAAAAATGACGTCACGCAAGACAGACCCAAGATGGTGGATGTGACTTTATGAGGGGTCACGTCACATGAGCCAAATTGGTGGACATAGTTTATCTTGCTAGACAACAACAAGCAGTGCCAACTAGCGTCGGCACTTTTATGCTCACCCAACTTAAAATCCTCACCACCTGTGTCTAGTGGTGAAGGATGTTGTCATGGTAGGGGTGGGCGATATGGCAAAAATATCATATCACGATTTTTTAAAAATAAAATCACGATTTCGATGTTATCACGATCTTAAATCGGAAAAAGAAAAACAGACAATTTAGACCAAAGAACCTTTCTTAACAGATTTTATTTCAAATAGTCGCAGTTTTGCCTGCATGTGCAAACAATGTAAAGTTTAAGGTAAACAACAACAACATTCTGGTTCGTCGTGTTACCACCCGACGTGCGAACGGTTTCTGTGCAAACTTTGCAAATTACATTTGCTTGCGCTTGATCAGTTGCGGAAAATCCAAACCAATTCCATATAATGGAGGTGGAATTTTTTTTAGCGACCGACTCCGTTTGGCTTTCAGCCATCGCTCTCCATGTGCTACTGCTACACACACAAACAAGAAGGCGGGTAGGAAAGTGCGTCACTGCCCGTAATTCGCTATGATTGGTCGGTCAGGTTGACGACGTCAATACGTCTGGTGTGTCGGTGCATCAGCATAGAACTGCAATTTATAGAATGTGCCCTAGACGATCCCACGATCTCTGCAGTTTGAAAGATCGTCTTCACGTTGTAATCCTTCACGATCTAATATCGTCATATCGCCCACCCCTATGTCATGGGAAATTTCTGGAAAGAGAGTTCTGACAACAAGAGAGTGGTCTTTCTAGTTTATTCAGACACTTGCAAGTGGACGCCTCAGCCAACATCAGAGAGTGTTCCAAGTATACCAAGAGCGCACTGCATGTTCACCACAGTCTGCTTTTATACACTCATACACAGTATAATTGTAGTACATATGTCACTACTCTCGACATGCCTATCTTGTATGGCACTAAGCCAAGTTGAAAGTGGACATGAATGGGATAATGAGAATGCACAAATCAACAGTGTAGGCACCTCAAGTTATGTGACTGTGATTTAAATAGAATTTTAGGACCCTCACAGATAGAATGAGGAATGTGCTATATTTTCCTAATACAGATGTCTAGTGTGTATGTGAAGATCTGAATGTGTGTGTTGGTGGAGAGAGAGAAAGAGGGGAAGGATAGAAAAGGTGACTCGCGGCGGAGTCGGCGACCATGAGAGGAGAGCGGCAGACCCTAGAACCACAGAGAGCGCACGTATGGCTGGGAAGCTGAATGCCCATTGTCTGGTTTGTTACAGACTGAGCGGTTCTCTTTCCAACCGCAGTGGCACACACGAAACATTTCTGCAGCTTTTCCAGGATATGAACAGTTGTATGTTTGGCATGCTCAACTGTGTCATGAATTTGGGTTCCTCCTTAATTTAGCTTTGGTCAAGCGTGGAGGCAGGCGGATGTGGTTGCGATACACATCCCAAGGGTCTAGTCAAACTTAGATTCGACGTAGATTCTATCACAGGGCGATACCGGTTGGAAGACTGAGGTCAACCACCTCAGTGGGCACAGCGACTTGCAAGAAGAGGAGAATGCTAAGAACTCAAGGGAGTCTCATCGTGGAACAGAGCAGAGTTTCAATTACTTGTAGTAAGGGAAAGTGGGGTTATGTGTCAGTGCATGCTGGCGGGTAAGGTTTGGGCATGCGTCTGTCTCTGTGGAACTACTACATGTTCCCTTCCCCCCTTTGGGATTTGGATGGCTCCATCATTTCTGGTGAGGAGGCTACCTCTCCCTTTGGCAGTGAGAATAGTTGAAAGAGTTTGATTTGGTTTGCGTGAACCCACTTGTACATTGGTGCTTGACTGGGTTTTGAGTCTTTTATCCAGTAGGCTACCGGAAAGAGCTTTCCCACAAGACCAGACCAGCTGAGTAAGAACTTCTTCCAGTGTCCTATCGAATTGGCAAACCGAAAATAGAACACTTTGTTGCCTACATGGTACTCACGCTGGGATGCTTTCCTGTCATTCAAAGCTTTGGCTCCTTTGATACTGGCTTCCAAGTTGTTTTGGGCCCATGTGAATGTGACCTGAAGATGGTTGCTCAGATCTTTCACATATTGGTGGGCTGTATAGGCTGTTGCAACGCTCACATCTGCTGAAGTACAGAAGTTGCAGCGGCAGAGTCCTTTCCCTCCCAGTCATTATCTCAAAGGGGGTCAGTCCTGTGGAGTGGTGCGGGTTGACCGGATGGCCATTAGCACCAGGGGAAGTTTTACATCCCAGTCTTTGCCACTGGTCAGCAAACCAGACATCCTTGGACGTATAGTTGTGTGTCTCATGCCATGGACAGTCAGTAGATAACCTGCTGAAGGGTCTGAAGAGTGGCCTTGTAGCTCTGGTGACCTCCAATGGGTGAGTCATGAGCATGAGCCATGCTGATTCCTTCCTGTGAGGGACATAAACTAAGAGGCCCTTGTCAAACCTTAATTAGGGCTGGATGTGGCGAAGAGCCTGCAGCTCCTTAGGCTCGTCTGGTGATGGGGAAGTCAGCTGCGCCGTAGGGTCTGATACCAGATGGCCTGGATGGCTGGATCTTTTCCAGCTGAGGTGCACAGGTTGCATGCAGGTCTGGGGGTTCTCTTCCCTCTCTTGTGCCTGTTGGCGGGTGATAGCATGACAGGTTGGTGGCATGTTTCAATAATAACCTTCTGGCCTCCAATGTAGCTAAGGAAGTGCTCCAAAGCCCATACGGTGGTGAAGAGGGCCCTCTCGCAGTCTAAGAACTTAGGCTCACATAGGCGACAACTCCGTTGTCTGTGTCATATTTCTGTGCAAGAGTGACACTCAAGCAGTGGGAGGAGAGACTTACCTCCAGGTAAAACTCTTTGTCCTTTTCCGGGAAGGCCAGGCAGGGGGCTGAGCAGATTTTGTCCTTCATGCGGTAGAAGGATTGTTCCTTAGGCTCTTTCCATGCAAATGGCCGGTCTTTACGGAGGAGCACTGTGAGGGGCCTGGCTATCTCTGCATAGTCCTCAAATAATTGTCATGAGTAGTTACAGATGCCCAAGAAGCTTCTGAGTTCAGACATGTTTGTCAGGGCTATGATGTTGTGAATGGTCTCAACTCTCCGATTGGGGTTCGATGCCCTCTGCACCCACTGTCAGTCCCACATATTCAACTTTGGTTCGACACCATTGACCCTTTGCAAGTGCCAGCTTAGTGTCGCGGCAGAGAGCTGGTTGATCATGTGCCGAATTTCGACCAGGTGCTCATCGAAGGTCCAACTCCTCATCAGGATAATGTCCACATAGATGAGGTTGCCGCAGGCGGTGGCGTCGCTCATAGCCTTGTGGAGGAAGATATTGAACTCAGCTGGAGAGTTCGAATATCCAAAAGGACAGCATTTCCAGGTGTATTGGCAATTGCCAAAAGAGAAAGCCAGCTTGTACTGGTCCGCTTGGTCGACCTTCATGGTCCAGAATCCGTTGGCCACATCAATGGTGGAGAAGATCCAGGCTCCCTTCACTTTAGCTAGCTCTTGGTTTAGGTGAATCATGGGCCAATGGGAAAGCGAGACTTGCCTGTTCCGAGAGTGGTAGTCAATGGTGAGGTGCCACTTGCCGTTTGGTTTCAGTACTGGCCAGATTGGGAAGTTGTAAGAGGAGTTACACCCCCAAATGATATGCTTTTGTAGCAGTTGGTCGAGGATCCCTTGGATTGACTTGTAAGCGGCCAAGGGAATCTTGTACTGACATACAAAGGACAGTGGTACATTTGGATCAGTTGGTATGCAGCGAGTATGCAGATCCGTGACACCACAGTCATGGGAGTCCTGGGAGAAAATTGGTTGAAAGACGTGAAATAGCTCCTGAAGTGCTTCCCTCTGGTCCTTTGTGATCAGAGCATCTGCTTTTCCAAGCTGCTGATCAATTTCAGACTCAAAGGCGGGGACTGGGTCCCTACCGAGCCTGGGGTTGTGTTACCAGGCTGACCTACAAAGGTGTGCACGGCCAGATCGCTGCAGATAGCTTCATTCTGCAGTGTAACATGGCAGGTGATAATTTTGGTCAGGTATGTGAAGAGGACATTGTTGGGACTCAAAGTGGTGAAAACCACATCCTCTTTGTTCTGCAGACAATAGAACACCCTCTCCCAGGGGCCTCACTGACCAGTCAGTGTTGGTTAGCGTGTGACATGTGACCCCCCAGAAACACAAGGTCAGCCAGCTTCAACAACACCAGAAAGGACCTCTTTTTCTTTTGTTCCAAGGACTGGGTAAAGTTAAATGACTGGGCCTAACCTCACCTACCACAGCACAGCTAAGCAGCAGAACTCTGAACCTTCATTACATGTACATGTTTGCTAATGTCTTTCTTTTGTAATGTTGCTTAGGTTGTGGTTAGTCATACAGTTAATTGAATACTTGTATGTTCACACACATACCTGTAGTACATCTCAGTTCTAGAACCTGCATGCAGCTAACTAGTACCTTTAGACTACATGAGCTACCTAGGTTAACAAAAAAAAACTCACACCCTCCCTCCCACACACCAGGTGGTCTCAGCAGCCATTTTGAGTAGTTTCTTTTACTGCCATCTTGTGTAGTCTTCCTTATTCAGACCATGTGGTCACAGTGACCATTTTGAATCAGACATCTTGCCTTTGTCTGTGATCCCAGAGTTCCAGATTAATAGTAGTAGTTTGAGACTGAACCAATATTGGCTATTTTGCCTATAAGTTTAGGCTTGTGCCCCAGAGGACTTAAATTCATTTTAAAGTTATTATTTAATATTACCATTTTTAATATTGATATTTTCTTAGCCAATAAATTGATAGACAACCAAAGGTCCAACATATGGTGCCCTGTGTCAACAGACCCAACATTTATGGTGTCCCGCTCATGAGACAGAGCTCAGACCCAACAACATTTTCAAGCTCACCAACTCTAACTAGAGAAGGGGGAGGCTCTCCTATGACCAGCATGGCTAGCTTGAAGTCATAGAAGGAACTGTCAGTTAACATCCTCAGCAAGCATTGCACCGTTATCTGAATTGGAAGGTAAGTCAAGTTCTGTACCAGGATGAAGAAGGAGGGCAGCGACCACATTGTGCAAGCTTTGGTCATCTGCTCCTTCAGGAGCCTCGGCTCCAGGCATGTGGGCATTTTTGCGGTCCATTCTGACACACTAAGCCTATTAACAACAAGCTTGTTATACTGTTATGTTGCTATGTGCACGGGTGAGAGGTTAACCTGTGACTTACCAGTTTTACTCACAACTAGCTATCTCATGTCCTACCAGGATCCTAACAGTGGCTCTAGCTCTTGCGTGAGTACAAACGATTAGTGGACTAGGAGCTACACCCTTAACATGCAAATGCTAACTCTCTAAGCAACACGACTACTTGTATGTGCTGTATCCACTACATACAAATGCTTGGCAGAGTCTTAGAGAAGTCAAAACTTTTGATTTGAGGGGAAGAAAAACTTTTTTTTATTATTATTATTATTATTAATTTTGCTTATTATTAATTATTATGCATAGCTTGTGACCAGGCTGATGTATTGGGAGCCTAACATGGGGCACCAGATGTTGGATCTAGTAGGGACGTTTGGATATTAAGTATGATCTATTAATATGCCTAAGAATCATAAATTATTAACCAAGAAATTATTAATTATTATGATTAAGATTATTTATATCAATTCATAATACGGGGCACCACCTGGAGACCAGTAACGATAACCAAGATGGCAGATGTGACTTTGTGAGGGGTCGCATCACATGAGCCAAATTGGCGGATGTGGTTTGTCTTAGCTAGACAATAACAAGCAGCGCCGGCAACTTAGAATACTCCCTGCCCGTGTCTAGTGGTCAGGGATGATTCATGTGTATGTGGAGGTCTGAATGTGTGTGTAGGTGGAGAGAGAAAGATGGAAGGTAGAGGAAAGGTGACTCACAGCAGAGTCGGGCAACAGTGAGAACATTTATTTAAATTCAAATTCTTCTTTTTGGTAAAATGAAAATCCATCCATCCATTTTCTTCCCATTCCCAGGTCAGATGAGATGTATAACCTTTCCAGTGTGTTCTAGGTTTACCTTGAGGCCTCCTACCAGTTGGACATGCCTGGAAGACCTCCAGAGGAAGGGAGGCATCCTAACCAGGTCCCCGAACCACCTCAACTGGCTCCTTTCGAGGTGTAGGGAAGCAACTTCCAGTTGCCTCCAGATGTCAGAACTCCCTACTTTATCTCTAAGGCTGTGCCCAGACACCTGCAGAGGAAAGTCATTTCAGCTGTTTGTATCCACAATCTCATTCTATTGGCCACTACACAAAGCTGATCAAGCTTGAGAGCTCCTGATCTATCCTACTATTACATGTGAACAAACCTCAGAAAAACTTAAACTCCTTCACTTGGAGGAGAAACTCCATCCCAACTCGAAGGGAGCAATCCACCATTTTCCGGAAGAGAACCATGGCCTCAGACTTTGAGGTGCTGAACATCATCCCAACATGCATTCTTGGCTGCACACCACCCCAGTGCAAGGACCCAGTCTGACGTGTCCAACAGAACCACATCATCTGTGAATAACGAGGGAAATCTGAGGGTCCCAAACCACACCTTGAGTGTACCTAGAAATCCTGTCCATGAAAATCACAAACGGGATTTGTGACAAGGGACAACCCTTGCAGAGACCAACACCTACCAGGAACGTGTTGTGACTTTCTGCTGAGAATATGGACACAACTCTCACTTATGTTATTCAGGGACCAGATATCCAGGGCACCCTCCTGGAGACTGGGGCATCCTCAGGGGAGCTTGCTGGTGCGCGTCTGGCAACCAGACCTTGGCTCAAGGGGCCCAATTGGGCACAGCCTGAAGAACAACACTGGAGTTGAATTGAGTTAAACTGTATATACACTGTTGCTCATAAAGTTGGAATAAAATATTTTTTACCTTTTTCCATGAAATGATTGTGACAATGTGATTTATTCTTGACAGATAAAGTGTATATCTTCTCAAAACTTTAGTAGTCAATCTCTTCCAAAGTGAGTACTGATGCATTTAAATAGGAATAAACAGAGGATTGTGTCTGAAAACAAAATTATTCCAACTTTATGGGCAACAGTGTATTATAGTAAGTAATCACATAACTTTCAGACTTTAAGTCACAGTTGATGTAAACTTCTACCTACTTCTACTAACACCTCTGACACAGTGTCATTACCGATCCCACAATGTCACAAACACAATGTCTTTGATTTTTTGCGGTAATCTACAAATCGTGACTGTCACAGCAGTCAACATTTTTTACTTCTCAGGATCTATAATAAATAAAGGGAGAATAACTGTGTTGTCAGAAAACTTAATTTCAAGAACTGTAAGTATACTCATATTTATATAGCCTATTAAGTGAATAATACAGGTGGACTGCTTAGGCATTGAGATTATTGCTCCACGTCAAGCAATACCTTGCTTCTGAAATAAGTGCATGCTGATTAAGTCAAAGCAACTGGTAATAATTAAAATCATTTACTTTAGATTTGCCAATATCTTGAGTAAATTTGTCTTTGTAAAATCTACATGCTTTTTTTGGATTACAAATGGCTCTTGATTTTTTTCCCTCTGCTATTAAAAGCCGTTCATTTCCTAACACATCAAAGAGCATACAACTGTGTGACACAATATTGACAGCTGTATCATTGGGGCAGTGGGTTAGGGTTAGGGTTATATAGAAGCATTTCATGTCATTGTTTTTTGTAATGTATTGCGATGACTAATGCCAATTAAATATATTAATATATAGCTATATATTTAGCTAGCTATATATTTCATATACATAATTAAGTGCACATTTGAAATCAGACTTTTACATGTGACATGGATTTTAGACAGTTTCAGTCCGTACAGTGGTAGGCATGTAAGAAAGTATAGCGATAAAAATATGCGCAACATAAAATGGAAACTGAAACCTGGAAGTGAACCTAAAGTAAAGGGCCGGTGCTTTTGTTTTGAAACACATGTACATGAAATAGTGCTGCCAACTAAAAACTTCACCACTCAGTCAGTCACAGACTTTTGTTTTCCTGTTATATTTCTGAGCTCTGAATTGTCACAACGTTTTGCAAGCTACTGATAAAATTAATTTTGTTCTGTTTGCATGTGAAACTCTTCTGAAACAACACTTAAAAGACATGTGGTTAGCTTAGTCCACCTCCATGAAGCAGGATTAAGGGAAAGCCATGGTTATTTCTTTAAGTCTAATTAAGTGAGAGTTCTGTTCCATCAACGTGGCTTATATGTATTCCCGTGTAGTTACCATGATAACTTATGCTCTGGGGCAGGTTAAATGTCAGGCTTAGTTTAGCTGTCCGTCAAAGAATGTCTGACATGCGGAAAAAAATTCCGAAATGACAGTTCCATTAGATGGTTCTTCTCACGTCATGTTGTGAAAATTAAAAAAAAGCTTTAGAAAATCAAATCATTGCAAATTCAATAAATCATTAAAACCTCTTTATATAGCCCAAGTCACACATCAACCCAATGCAACTCCAAAGGCTTAACATCAAATTCAGTAAAAAGAACATGGTGCCATAAAAAAGCTTAAATATTATTATCACCCACACACCATTAAAACCTTTGTCTCTGATTGGCTGTTGAAATAATCATTAAGTCAAGGTCAATCCACACAAGCCCACGCTATTTAAGTGGTGCATCCAAGGCAGCGTTAGACCAACATTGGAGGACAGAGAGACAGAGTGTTAGTGAGAGCTTAGGATGTATTGTAGAGCACAGAGTGACAGAAGACACAGTTTTTCCTGTCAACCATGTCCTGTTCATTTATTGATGACCCTGTGGCAGAAGATGCTCAAATAATCCAGAGAGCGTTTAGACCACCAGCCCCAAGGGTCTTCAGAGACAGAGGGAACCCACTTGCCTTCCCAGATGAATATCTGTAGGAGAGATACCGGTTCAGCGGGCCTAGCATAGTTTACCTATGTAGTCTGCTGGAACCTAACCTCAGTAAGACCACACGGCGGAGCCAAGCTCTGACCACTGTGCAGTCTGTGTGTATTACACTGCGGTTCTTTGCCTGTGGGACATTTCTGTATAGTGTGGGAAATGCTGAAGGTCTTGCCATGGCAACTGTATGCTGGGAGACAAGGAGAGTTTACCTTGCCCTGAAGCATTTTCTTAACATCTTTGTTACTTTCCCTGGACATAAGGAGACAAAAAGGATTAAGGAGACATTCTATACAATTGCAGGTATGTGACAGTCAAAACAAGCTCACATGTGAAATAGTATTCAGGCTGATATCTCTGTATTAATTAAGCCTCCCCTTAAGCCTTCCCCATTGTGATTGGTACCATAGAATGCACTCATGCACATTGAGGCCCCAGGTGGACCTCTGGAGGCAGACTATGTGAGCAGGAAATCTTTCCATAGCCTAAATGTACAGGTATCAGGTGTCCATAAACTGTCAGTCACAGAGATGTAAATCTGAACTGGATTTTACATTTTGAAAGACATCACTGCATCAACCAGTCATTGTTACACACTTGAGTATTCTCAAAGCCAGGATAATGCATATTATTTTGTATGCCGGCATCACTCCCCTCTGCTCCTGAGACACAATCTCCTCGGTTACTGGTTTTTCAAACTGGAAAAAGGCCATGTATAAAGATAGAGGATTCCAGATGCAAGCCAAAGCAGAACACCATCTTAATGCCATGGTGGGCAGAGAATAAGAGGGGTGTTGAGAACATTACATCTTTATTCCAGGCAATGAATAAACAATACCAAAAAAGGGTTGAAGAGAACAGACAGTATATCAAAACAATTTCTGATGTCCTGATGTGCACAGCCATCCAAAACATAGCGCAGCATGGTCACAGAGAGTCCGAGGACTCAGGCAACAAAGGAAACTTTCTGGCGAACTGATTGCAAAGCATGAGACTTTAGTAAAAAGAAAAAAGGAGCATAGCAATGCCAAATATACAAGTCACCAAATTAAATATGAAATCTTAGAGGTGGTGGCTGAGATGGTTAGGAAGGACGTGGTGGAAGAGGAATAGCAAAGCATTCTGGCTGATGAGACGAAAGACTTAAAAAACAAGAACAGGTTTCATTAGTGCTCAGGTACTACTAGGTGGAACAGTTTATGAATGTATCATGCATTTTGAACATGCCGATAAGCTTGATGCTGCTGGGCTAACGGAAAAAATTGTGACTAGCCTCCAAAAATACGGATTGGAATACACAGAGAAGCTGGTTGGGCAAGACTATGACAGGGCCTCAGTGATGAGCAGCAGACACAGTGGTGTGACTGCAAGGATACAGTCACTAGCTAAGCATGCATTTTATGTGCACTGTCCTTCACTGAGCCACTCGCACATCCACAATTGGTCAGTGAAAAAGTGATCATGACAAGGACTTTTTCTGTAAGACTGTTTTCTATCCCATCTAAGACACTGTGAATGCTGAACTAGAGAGGCATTTTTCCAAAACCAAATGGGATGTCATGAAATGGATTCAAGCTCTCAATCCCAAAAGCAACAGCTTTCTGGAGGAGACTGCTCTGTTTTTGTTGGGAACCATTTACATCACAAACGTAGGGTCTTAAGCATAGATCTTTGAGACGAAGATGGTGGATGGAATGAAGAATCAAACCAGTTTGCTTGAGTTAACAGTATTCCTGAGGTCTTCTATGGACTGTTCCAATTGTGCAAAATTGCCATTGCCCTACCTGTGAACACAGCTGCTTGTGAACGCAACTTCTCTACATGGGAATTGATAAAAAAAAATCACTTGCGCACCACCATGACCAATGAAAGACTGAGCAACCTTGGGGTGATAAGTGTGGAGTCCAAAAGAGCCGCGGCCAGGTCAGTTAATGTTACCCAGTCCTTGGAACAAAACAAAGAGGTCCTTTCCAGTGTTGTTGAAGTGTCCAGTGAGTTGGGAGGCTTCCTGGTGGAGTGAAGTCCTGTCTGGCTGTGTGGCTTCCGCTGTCTTCTCCTTTGCTCTTCTCACAGAGTTAGCTGTAGCGTGAATACCACAATTTGAAATTTGCTCTTGTTAAAGAATGGGGCACCAGTCCTCAGGGAGGAAAATTTGATTAAAATTAAGGATTATTTTGATCAATCTCACATCCAAAGTTGTGATTTCTCGATTACAGGGATCTCCGATCTTCACTTCAAAGAAACACAGGGCAACGACTGGGTCACGTTGATAATATTTATTGACTAACTAAACACAGGAGGAGTACAATGAACAATGATAATGAACAGGAATCCATGACTAACAATACCTATATCTACCAGCTGAACTAGCAGTGATTTGGGCGATGGTGAAAGAGAATGAATTTGGCTATGTGTATAGCATTTATTCTTAATGGTAGGAAATTATTAGGTTGGGACTAGTATTATTCCGACATCAACCCAGTTCGGAGCAAAGGATGGAGTTGCCTACTTTGAGTTGCACCGCGCTGTTGAGATCCTGGCTGGAGCCCTGGAGTTAGGTTGCTAGGCAATGGGGACACCACGCTCCAAGTGGGTTTCTCTCAGAGATGACGGCTGTTGCCAGGGGTGACGGGCTCTGCCGATGTCTCGGTGGGTCAGCGTCAGCGCAGTCTGCCAGCAGACTTTCTTCCGTTGGCACTCTCGAGATCTGGTCAACCGGTCCTGGTGAGGCGTGTAGCCGGAGGTTGACGGCGGAATAAGCGCTAGTATTTAATTTAATTTGCCAGATAAGTTGGAAGGAATTGGTGTTGGCCAAACGACAGAAAACCTTCAAAATCTTCTAGACAAAAGTTGAATTTGTCGAAAAAGAAAACGACGAAATTACTTGTACACACCTGTGTGTGATTCAATTTGGAAGGCTTGGCTTGCTGAAGTAGTAAAAACAAAATCACACACAAAAGAATAAGAAAATTGAGGACAAAGAACACGAGGTTGTTACCAAAGTAACAAAGTAAAGTTTAGACTAGAAACGAATGTGAGCTAGTGCGCAAATGAGAGACAAGAACGTAAGAGACGAGTGACAGTAAGATTAAGATTGTAAGAGAAGAATCTGCCCTGGAGGATCCTGCTGTTTTATCCTCAGGGTGTGTGTAGCCGGGGGGGGGGGGCCTTGACAGTTGTCGCCACCCCTTAGGTTTTCCTTCTCTTTCTTTGTTTCAATAAAGAAAGAGAGAAATAAAACCTTAAGTTATTTTGTTTAATTTGGTTTTACGCGCAAGTGTTGCGTATTCTACTCCCACCATGGCCCATTCATTTTGACATCGGCCTATACCAACTACCTAGCTACGGTTTAGAATATATGAAATAAACTAATAACATCATCATGGATCAATAGTACACATAAAATATATTGACTAACAAAAAGATAGCAATTTGTAACCACACAAATATATAGCTAAAGCTACAACATGAAATAGTAATATCAAAGTGATGTATTAGGTTGTCTATCAGTTAATTCCCTAGAGGAAAAAAAAAGGGTCCAGAGTGGTCCTTAGATGGCAGTATTGTAAAGTGGTGGATATTTACCTTAGAACTGATAAAACATATCTCAGCCACCTTTTGGGCAATAGAAATGAATTTTGGACCATACTTTATGGAAATCTTTCCAGAGTAATAATGCATGAATTACCTAGTGATGGGACATTCAGTTCAATGACATTTTAATCATGCTTTACAAATGTAGAATAATGGTTATCAGTCTAGCTTGGAATGTAGGATGGTTTATGGCGGGGGCCTGTGGTTCCTCATGAGACCCTCCTTTAGATATGAAAGGGTGTTAAAGGTGATAGTATTGTTTTCTCTTGTGAGAGAGAAATGAGTCAAGAGTGTGAATCCTGATGGTTTAGCACCTTGATAGGGCCAAATGTTCTTTTTCATGTTACTTGATAAGAGGTTGCACTCACCTATCAGTCCCAGATGAATCTCAGGGATGCAACATGAACTCAGTGTCAGTCTGTGGGGAGTGTTGTGGTTGTGTTGCAGAAGTGTTGATTCGGGATGAGTTCCATGAACTAGCCATAAATTCCCTGATCTACGCAACACTGCCAAGTTTTCATGCGCCTTATGTATAGGCAAGTCAAACCAAAAGTCAGGAGGTATCCTAAGCCAACAAGGGCGGCTATGGCAGTGTCTGGGGTAGACCAGGCATAGGTTAAGGGCTGGCTAGGAGCCTTGGTCTGGGAGGCAATTTCTTTTAGGACGTTGTCAACAGGGCCTACATCTATGGTCTGGGTTCCCTCGTATTGGACTTGGGTTAGGGTCTCAGAATCTAACTCGAGGGCATGTTTGTTGAAGAAGTCAGACACCTCAATGTCACTCTTGTACTGGTCAGGGTTTAGATGGTAGAGGGCTAAGTCATCTATGTGAAAGATGGCACCCTCAGGCACGTTAACCCACAGTGTGCTGTGAGGTAGTTCGATACGGGTGGAGGTGTCATGTGGGTCATAGGTGAGAGTTGCTATTTTCGCTGGGGTGTTAACTAACCAGTGACCTCCCACTATTTCTGCCTGAGTCATAGTCATTTGGTAACGGGGCGTGACTGTTGTGGGACATTGAGAGTTTTTAGTCATTGTTTGAATGCCGCAGATACCACCTGTGTTATCACGTATGAATGGTTTGCTGTGGCAGAGGTAGTGGATGTCTTTTGTCAGTGTACACATGCGGAGGTTAGGAGCAAGGTATAGGTCAGGGATGCTGCCGTGGTACGCCACAACTGGTGGTGTGTGCACTTTGACATGCATTTCACCCTGCCAAGAGCCAACATTAACTACGTCCTTCAGTCTGTAGATGTTCTCAGGTGTCACTATGGGTAAATTTATAATAAAGGCTACTTCTCTGGCCTCTGAGTCTACATAGATTGGTACTGAGCTACCTAGGGTGTAAGCTAAATGAGCCTGTAGTGGTGTTACTAGGTCTCAAGTGGCAGTGGCAAGGATGTCCTGTACCAGGGAGAGTGGAACCAGGTAGGGAGGGATCCTACCTATGGCTAGACTATCAATTGATGATCCAATATCCCTGAGCATGTCGGACATTAGCATAGTCACCAGCTGTGTGTGAGCATAGTCTGCCTGCAGGATGGACAGTAACAAGTTTACTGCTCCTAGAGTCTTGAGTAAGGTTACACTGTGAGTGTTAAAAACTATTGGGAAGACATTGCAGGGAACAGTCCTAGTACTTAGCTGGGCCTGTTGTTTTCCTATCTGTTCCTGAATCCCGGGGATTTCAGCCTGCAGCTCCCCCATGTGCCGTTTGACGGCGGCAATATTTACAGCATTAACCGAGGAGACCCCTAGACTAAAGAGAGAGCTGAGAGCAGCAGCTGCGGTTAGCAAGCCTCCAATGAACCGCTTCTCTCTTTTGTTGACACAGCTCAATTCAGACTGAGTGATGGTGAATTTCTGAAGCTGTTGCAGCATGTGGGTTATGTCTATCTCCGTGTGGGTTATAACCTCCTTGTTCCAGTGAATGCCAGCCCAAGAGGTTAGTTTAGCTGTGGTGGGGACATTTCGGCGACAAACCATCTCAGGATTGAATCGAACGAACACTTTCTGGGTGTGTAGGCGACAATTCGTGATTAGAAGTCCAGGTTGTTCCTTTAGAACAATCCCCGAGTTAGGCCCAGGTTCGACGGTCTCAGGGTTCGCCAGGGTAGTTATCGTCCCGAAAGTCACGACGGCGAGCAGCAGCCACATCATCCTGATGGGAGAAACACACATGGTTACCGATTAATGGCACAAATTAGTTTGGTGTTTCGTTTGAAATGGGCTGGTGACTAGTTAAGTCACCCCCACTAGTTCACTTTGCGAGGTCAATCACTGGTTCGGAGTGTTGGATGGGGCTTGAAGAAAGATTAGTTTTAGTTTAAAATTTGGGTTCGTAGTGTATTTAAATTCAATTTCTCGTTCTTATGTTAGCACAACGCAGGTATTGAGGCACTATCGCGATTGTTCGATTTTGGTGAGTGATGTCTAGGTGTGCTAAGGGTTTTAAATCAGTTTATGACCTGACTGGGGTATTGTCGTCCCCTGTATGTCCCATGGGGGTCTTATGTGGTTTGATCTGGTTGCAATGGACCCATTTGAGGGTCAGTTCTTTCTGGCCCTTGCTAACCTTGATCTGGTACACAATGGGAGAAAGCTTGTCTGTGATCAGGTAGGGACCGGCGCACCGAGGAAGGAGTTTTCGGGCAAGCCTTCCCGTGCTTGGGTTGGTTTGTCCTGTTGGTTGGGAAAAAATGTAGTACCACACCTTGTCCCCCACTTGGAGCTCTTCATGTGAAGCCTTTTGATCATAATAGGCCTTACGTCCTTCTACGCTTTTGTCCAGGTGTTTTGGGGCAAAGGCGAAGGTGGCTTGAAGGTGCTTGTTTAAGTCGGTCATGTACTGGTGGGTTGTATATGCTGTTGCAACGCTAGCTTCACCTGGTTGGTAAAGCAGGTGCAGTGGGAGTGTCATTTGTCGGCCTGTCATCATTTCAAATGGCGAAAACCCCGTTGCTTCATGCGGCGTTGCTCTGATGGCCATTAAGACCAGCGACAGTTTCGCATCCCAGTCCCTGTGGTTTGAACTCACGTACTTCTTTAGAACGCTAACCACGGTTTGATTAGCTCGTTCTACCTGACCAGAGACTTGGGGGTGATGGCTGATGTGGAAGTTGGCCTTCACACCGAGTATCTGCCAGAGTTCTTGCATTACATCAGCAGTGAAATGTGTGCCCTGGCCCGAGTTGACATGGCTCGGCAGACCGAACCTGGAGAAGATGTGGTTCATCAGTAGGCGCGCGGTTGTTTGAGCTGTGTCGTTTGGTGTGCCATTTAGTGAATGCGCATGTGACCGTGAGGAAGTATTTGTTGCCTCTGGTTGATTTGGTCAGAGGTCCAACCCAGTCGATTCAGAGGTCTGACCAGGGGAAGGAAATGCCCCTTCGCTGAAAGGGAGGTCTGTGCACAGGATTGGCTGGTTGAAACTGGCAGCAGACCAAGCAGCCTTTGATGTAGTCTGCCACATCTTTTCGCATTTGTGGCCAATCAGGCAGGTTGCCTGAGTGCGTTGTATGTCACTTTGGAGCCTTTGTGTCCTGCACATGGGGAGTCGTGAGCATGTATTAGCATCACTCCCCTGTGGTTATGAGGTACCACGAACGCAGAAGAAGTGAGGGCGTCTGAAACGTAGACCAGGATGCCCTTGATTATGCACAGGGACGCCCGTCCGTCGAAGAGGATCTTCAAGTCTGGTAGTAGAGCAAGTTCATCACCAGTAATCAACCAAGCGGCTGGGTCTGCGAGATGGCACATCATTGTATTGATTGCTGGATCAAGCGCTTGCAGTGAGATGAGGTCCGAGTCTGAGAAAGCTGGGTGGACAGAGGCAGCAGTTATGTCGGTTGGGCGTGGTGGCGCTGAAGTGGCCGCACAAGACTGAGTGATCCGGCTCAGGCACAGGTTCTGGTTCCAGTGACCATGGCGTGCCTTCAACAGCGCCACATTTAGCAAGTGTGTCGGTTAGGTCGTTGAGCTCTTTGTCTTGCCTGGGAACACGGGAATGGCCCCTGACCTTTTTCCAGTAGACCTGCATGTCTTGTGTGTCCACGAGGTGATTGCAGGCCACAAACAACTCTTTGTGCTTGACTGGTTTCCTGTTGGAAGTTATGAAACCATTGCGTTGCCAGAGGGGAAGATGGCAAGAGAAGCTGAGGTGTGCATAGTTGGAGTCGGTGCAGATTACCAGCGTTTTGACCCCTTTTTCCATAGCCAGTTGCAGTGTGATAAGGATGCCAGCGATTTCAGCGTACTGGGAACACTGGGAGCCCAGTTTGAACATTTGGGGTTCATATGGGGTGTCATGGACCCACACAACTCCCACACCTGCACGGATCTGAGTTTCATGGTGGAAAGAGTAGCATATATTGCATATATTTTGGTCAAAGTAGTGGTGACGTGGAGGTTTTGGAGGTGGCGGTTCACAGACTGGCGTTACGCTAGTTGGGGAGTCGTCTGAACACCGTTGGCAGGCTGCCAGTCCTGTGCCCAAGGGTGTTTTGTGGTTTTGAGCATAGTGCACCTCTATGTTAAAGCTTTGTAAGGCCATCAGCCACGACGCTACGCGTGCATTGGTTACTACGATATCTCTAAGTCGCTGACTGTTGAGGAAGGTTACTGGCTGGTGGTGGGTTTCCACAATCACCTTTTGCCTGCCAAGATAATTGGAGAAGTGTTTGACTGCCCACACCGTCACTAGGAGAGTTTTTTCACAGTCGGTGTACTTAAGTTCAGGGGGTGACAGAGTTTTGCTGGCATATGCTACAACGCGTTTGTCGAGGTTATGCTTTTGGTAAAGACCTGCGCTCAAGCAATGGTTAGAGAATCCCACTTCCAAGTGGTACTCTTTGTTGCAGTTCGGATAGGCCAAGCAAGGAGCCGTGCAAAGTTATTCTTTAAGGGCCTGCATTGCCTGTTGTTGTGAGTCGTTCCAGACAAATGGCGCGTCTTTTCAAAGGAGTTCTGTTAATGGCTTGGCCAAGTCAGCGTAGTTTTCAATGAATTGGCAGGAGTAGTTGCATACTCCCAAGAAGCTACGAAGTTCAGAGACATTCGTTGGTGCTTTGATGTTTGTGACTCCTTGTACACGATTTATCTGTGGCTCAACCCCCCGTGGTCCTACCAGGAGGCCAACATAGTTCACTTTGGTTTTACACCATTGGCATTTGGAGAGTGATATCTTCGCGCCAGCAGCTGTGAGCTGCCCCAGGACATGATCAATCTCCTCCAGATGCGTGTCCAGAGTAGAACTTCTCATGAGGATGTCATCAACATAGATGAGTGTGCCCCTGTCGTTAGCATCAGGGCACGCCTTGTTCAAGAAAATGTTGAATTCAGCAGGTGAGTTGGCGTAGCCAAATGGGCACCTGGTGAAGTTGTATTGTCGATTTGCAAAGGTGAATGCTAGTTTGAACAGGTCGGCAACATGTACTGGGATTGTCCAGAACCCTGATGCGATGTCAAGCGTGGAGAAGTACTTGGCATTCCTGATTTTAGGGAGCTCTTGTTCAAGCTATGTGATAGGCCATCTAGACAGAGGTCCCTGTTGGTTGAGTTTTCGGTAGTCAATGGTCAGCCGCCATTTGCCGTTGGGTTTAAGCACTGGCCAGAGCGGTGCTGAGTAGGTGCTGTTACAAGGGCGGATGATTCCTTTCTCTAGCAGGTTGTCTATGATTTCCTGTACAGGTTCATACGATGCTAAAGGAATCTTATATTGTCGTACAAAGGTTGGTGGTGCGTTAGGTGGAGTGGGGATGCGCACCGAGTGGATGGTGGTGAGTCCGCAGTCAAGAGAGTCCTTAGTGAATGTTTGGTATTTTAGGAGGATGTTGTGGAGTTTTTGGCGTTCTTCTTCACAGTCCAGTGCGTCAGCTTCTGTCAACACTTGCTCTATTTGAGCCATGAAGTCAGAGCGTGGCTCTGTTGTCTGTTCCAGTGTCGCCTCTCCAGGTTCCTTTTGGATGTCTGATTGAGGTGGTGTAGAGGCTGTCTCTGACGTCACGTCCAGAGATAAAACGTTGATACTCTGAAGCACCATTTGATTATCCTCTGTGAGGTCAACACGTCCGATGGGGTTGTGTTCAAACGCCATGACTGAGAAGATTGCGATGGCTTTTGATGGTTTAGTGTATACCACCTGCACGTCTGAGTTGTCAGGGAGTAGAGGAGGGGGTATACGCCCCATCACTGGGATCCCTAACTCAAAATCGTGGAACTCTGTACTGATAAGCCACCCTAGTGGTGTGGACCTGGGAATCAGTATGGTCTCTGCGGTGGTATTTTGAACCAACAAGTAAGTTGACTTGGCGCATAACTCTAGTAAGGGAGTGGCTTCCAAGAAGAGTCCCATTTCGAAGAAAAGGGGAGATGGTTGAAAGAGTGCCTGTGGGTGATTAAGCCGTTGACCTGTTCGCAGGTGTACGCGTACTGACACGTTTTTGGTGTATGGTGGTACCGTTACGTGATGTTCGTTACTTATCTGACAGGCGTTGGGGACGGTTTGTCCCAACTTCATGTTCTCAGGGTCAGGGCAGCTTGAGTCGTTTCGAGCTCCGGTGAGTGACCACAAAACATGGTTGACAGTGTCCAGTTGTGCACCCAGCCTAACCAGAATGTCGCTGCCTATGCAGGTAGGATGTGGTAAGTCTGGGATGAGGACCAGGAAGAAATGTTTGAGCTCCCTCCAATTCCACTGCAGCTTTAAGGTGCAGACACCTTCTGCTGTGAGCATAGTCTGTGGCGTAGGGTCTGAGGGAAAACGAAAAGTTTTCTTCACAAGCTGTAGAGTGGGATTTGCTTGTGAGAGGGAGTTATATAGCTCTCGGCTATTAGCAGATTTGTCGGCCCAGAGGGCTAAAGTCACGTCCTCAACGTCAGTGTTTTCAAGTCTTATGCCACTGACCACTTGAGGGCAGTATTCATTGGCGTTAGTTGAGGGATTTAATGCACACAACAACGTCTCTCGTTGGATCAAAGAGTCTGTAGGTGGCCACATTGGCATTGTGGCGGCTATCCGTCCTCACTTTGGGGTCATTGTCAACTTGAGTCATGTCTGGTTGGTTGGACCGAGCGTGCTGGGCCAGAGTGTTGGCCCCCTCTGTCTCAAGGACGCAACACTGAATGTGAGTGTCTTGGGGAAGAGCAATAGGCAGTGGCTGTCGCACTTGTGCCAACATCTTCAAGCGTTTAAAGTCGATTAGGGGTTCAAATCGATTGAGGAAGTCTTTGCCGATGAGAAGGGAGATGGAGTTCAAGGGAGACACATACACCGGATGGACTAGAGTCATGGGTCCAATGGTCAGTTGTATCGCTGACATGGTTGTCAGTGTGGTTCTGGTGGGAGTGTATGGCTGGACCTCCAGAGAACAAGGTTGGAGTTTCAAGTTTTTGTTAGATTGGCGAGCCATCTCCTGTAACTTATTGAAAAGCGTCAATGACATCAAAGTGATGTCTGCTGCCGTGTCAAGGAGTGCTTCGTGTTTGAGCATTCCTTCAAGCATCAGGGACATGTAGAATTTCCGTGCAACCCCTTTCTCATTAAGGTGGCAGAGAAACTGTTGAACAGGTGGTTCGACTTGGATGGCCGAGGCTTCTTCACAAGGGGACCTGTCTTCGGGGTAAAGCTGCACCACCAAGACTGCGCTTGGGGGCATTGATTTGTCACTTTCCTGAGCTGATTCGTTAGCATTGTGGGGCTAGGTACAATTCTTCGACCACCACATCAGGTTGGTCGGGGGAATTGTTTTGAGGGCCAGCCTCAGTGGCTACTGAGGTTATTGATAAGAGATCAGCCTTTTTGTTTTTCAGTTGCATTCTTTGGATGAGGCGCCTGATGGTCTCCATCTCTTCCCCGCTTAGACGAGATGTTTTGTTCTTACCTTCAGTCTTGTTGGGTTTCCGTGGAGATTTTTGTGAGTTACCATCTTGCTTTGTGTCTTCTTCAGATGAGTCTTGGCGAGGGTGTTGTACTGGTCACCTGTCTTGTGGGTATCTACCCTGGGGCCAGAATCGATGCTGTCCCTGGTCATCACGCGCCTTACGATTTTCCCATTGATTGGGTGGGAACCTGGCGGTGATCCCCTGAGTTACGGCGTGGCTCGTACCTTTTTTGGTTTTGTCCTTTACCAGACCAGGGAGGTCTTGAGGGTTCGTGGTTGTGGTAATTGTGTGGGGGTAGGTACCTTTTCTGTTCTTCTGTAGGTCGATGGCTTCTGGGGCCCTGGTTGGCTGGTCCCTGTACCTCCCCACTTGAAGCCCCTTCTAACTCCATGGGTGGAGGATTGGTGTTGAGGGTCAGAACAATGTTAGGTTCTGACTGTTTTGTGTGGGATTGCTTTTGTTTCGCAAACCCAAGGGCAGCAAGCTCACATAGCTGTTGGATGGGTGAGGTGTACGGGTTTGCCATGACACCTAAGTGACAGCTAGTACCGGGATGGAGGTTTTGGACGAAGAGAGTTTTGAAATTCAAGTCTTCCTCCATCCCAGGTTCGTTTCGGTCACCAAAGTAAGCCAAAAGAAGATGGTAGTAATATTGATGAGGAGACTCGTACCTCCCCTGTTTGGTGGTCATAGCAGCTGTTAGACCTGTTTGTGTGATAGGGTCAGAGAATTCCCTCATTAATGCCTGGCAAAGCAGGTCATAGTTGCTTCTGACGAAGTCTGTCTGTTGTTCAATGAACCTATTCAACTGACATCTGGACGTCACTTTGATCAAGTATATCCAGTCGTCGGCCATGGCATTTGGGAACTTTCGCAGGTAGAAGTCAATGTCCTTCAAGTAGCTACTGGTGTTTTGGGAACCACCAGGAGTGGGTTCAAAACGTGGCAAGTTGCGAGCAATCTTGTCAAGGTCTCGATCCGAGACACCTGAGGTGTGGGTGCTTGAGGGAAACCGAGGTTCTGGGGAAGAAGTAGTTGTGGCCAGCTTTGGAAGTGTTTTGCCAGTGTCGAAAGGATTTGAGACAAGAGGTGAAAAGAGAGGAAAGACGCCATCTTGAGCTCCCCTCATGGGTGGTTCATCATCCTTTCCCCAGGATGTTTGATATGGGCCCATTTGCCGCATGCGTCTTATTTCAAAGGAATGCTGTAGTTCTTTCTTGACCGATGCAAGCTCGGCCTCTTTGCTTTCCTGTTGCTGGCGAGATGCCTTGACCCTGTCTTCCGCTTCATGTAGGTGCTCTTGTAGCTGTTGAATCTATTTCTGATCATCCTGCAGGTGATCTGAATAGGTCCGATTCTTGGCCTTTACCTCATCTATCTCTTCCATTGCCCGTTGAAGGAGATCGTGTGATTGATCTCGTTCTTCACTTCAAAGAAACACAGGGCAACGACTGGGTCACATTGATAATATTTATTGACTAACTAGACACAGGAGGAGTACAATCAACAATAATAATGAACAGGAATCTATGACTAACAATACCTATATCTACCAGCTGAACTAGCAGTGATTTGAAGTGAAGATCGGAGATCCCTGTAATCGAGAAATCACAATTTTGGATGTGAGATTGATCAAAATAATCCTTAATTTTAATCAAATTGTCCTCCCTGAGGACTGGTGCCCCATTCTTTAACGAGAGCAAATTTCAAATTGTGGTATTCACGCTACATAGCTGTTCCATGCTAACTCTGCTGTCGCTCCTGTTGCTTGGAAATCAGGTGGCTGAACTTGTGTTGTAGCCATCGATTCTGAAGAAAACTTGGTTCACTCTGGTTTAATCCTAAGCAGGTCACTGCTGTGGGCAGGCCGGCAAGAGAGCTGTTGTTCCAGATAGCCTTGTGCTGACCTGGTGCTGGGAGCTTTGTTGCTCCTTGAAGAGCTGAGAGGAGAGCAGGAGCTGCTGTTCCTGAGACAGCCAAGGAGAGGGGAGGGTTGTCCCCGGGTGTGAACAGTGAGGAAATGTGGGGAAGTGAGTTCCTTTGTCTGTGGAACAAAGAAACATGTATTCTCCAGAACCTTGAATGTACTAGAGTCGCAACATTAGCTGACATGGAAATTGCAAAATATGGTTGTATTGAAGTGTCTGAGTGGTGCTTATTCTGCTTAAGACTGATAACTATACAGAGCACGGAGATGTGTAGGATATTGTTATTGTTTACAGTCTCACTGTGAGAATTTTAGTGGATATTATTCAGTGCATATGATATTGTATAATTTTATAATTTTCAAAATATTGTCATAAATCCATTGCACCCACAGAAGAGTCAGAGGTTGGTGAGATGGTTCTTAACAAGGGGACATGTTCATCAGAATTTTAATGTTTACAGTGCAAAAGGAAAAGGTATGCATCTTCGTTACAAGGGGAAGGAGGTAATGTAGCCAACAAAAGCAAGATGAAGACACAAATACACTGTTTGACTGTACAATCTAAAAAAAGTAATTGCTTTCACTTAGTAGTCTAAATAGTGAAGAAAGAGGTCTGTGGCGACCTTTATTTTTATCACTTTTGGGTGGCCCCCCAAGTTTAACTGTTGTTACCCCCCTGTGCCACCCACATGAAAATACTCTGGACCCGCCTCTGGTACTGACAGTTCTAACAGTCTGGTCTGTTTACAACCAGAAAACACACTTTAAAGATGTTTATATAAGTGTAAAGGATTAAAGTTAAAGGAACAAAGATTGTGCCAAAATTGGCAATGGTTCCACATATCTTAATTTCACTGGTGTCAAAGCAAGCCAGCTTTATGATGGAGTAGTTGTCACAGTAAACTTTGTTAATGACGTTCCCACACAGCTGTAAAGAAGAACTCAAAAATACAACAAAAGATGCAAGCAAAGGATATAACCATGTTACAGCAATAAGTGTTGCAATCTTGTTAAATGTCATAAGTGTGTTATATTGTAGAAGATAACAGATATTAAGGTATCTTTCATAAGACATGATGGCTAAGTTCACAAATTCTACACCTCAATAAACACACTAAATTTGCAGGAAACAAAGAGGCACAGAAACAGTGTGAATGTCAGAGAGAATCTGAACCAGCAGGAATGGAAACGACCCTGTCCTACCATACAGTTCATTTACAAACAGGCTGCACAGAAACAGGTACATGGGTTCATGCAAGCTTCAGACAGATAACCACAATCAGCAGAAAATTGGCACAGATAATTAGATAATATAAAGACATGACAATCATGAAAAACAGGTATTTTAAAACCCCAGTGTAAAAATAGGCAGCAAGTGTGAATTGATGAGACATCAGCCAGAATGGTCAACTCAGGAACAGGTGAGATGTTAGCCAGAAACCTGATGCTGGAACAGGCATGGCATCAGCCAGGATAGCTGACTAATGTTGGAACAAGTGATGTGTCAGCTAGGGCAGTAAACTCACCTTTTCTTCTGTCTAGGGACTCTAACACCTAGATATCTGCCAGGAAGGGTCAGGTATATTCCTCAGAAAGGAGGCAGCTCAGGGCTCTCCAGGTTTGAATCAGACCAGGGGCCTGGTAGACTGGAGAACATGAACAGGCTGGTGGCTAACTAGCTCATATTAAGGACCAGAATGAAGGCTAGCTAACTGGGAGGCTGGCTGAAGGCTAGCAGGCCCAAGACTAGCCAACTGGGATACTGGCTGGAGGCTAACAGGTTGATGGCTAGCTGACTGGGATGCAGCAGGCTCGTGGCGACCCAACTCTCCAAGCCTCCTTGTATTCAATACCAAAGTCTTTCCTCCACTTAGCATGTGTGCACACGAGGGTATAACATAAATAATAAAGTTCATAATCAAGTAACCTGCCTGTTTGGTCCGTGTTGATAAGTTTATACTGTCAGGATAGTAGGGAAACAGGATGAGGAACTCATTTGAGACCATAAAACCGGTGAATGCAGATGAAAGATTTATTAACAAAGTAAAACACAAAAAAATACTTAGAATGAGAAACACAAATCAGTGACAACGACAGGGCCCCCCACCCCCCAGGAGGAGGAGGAGTTGGCCTGACTGCCGACGGGGGATCAGGAGCAGGGGTCAGCTGGACTACCGACTAGGGACCAGTAGAAGATATCAGCCAGACCACCAACTGGACTGGAAACCAGGAGCAGGAGTCTGACACATCAGTAACATATCATAACACATATCTCAGTAATGTCTTGTAGGAATTTTCTCAAATTTGGCACAAATGTTCACTTCGACTCAAGGATGAAATGATTAGATTCTGGTAATCAAAGGTCAAGGTCACAGTGAACTCACAAAACATGGTTTTGGCCTCGTGAACACTATATCTCAGGAACTCCTCAAGGGAATCCCTTCAAATTTCACACAAATGTCCATTTACCCTCAAGCATGAACTGATTAGATTTAGGTGGTTAAAGGTCAAGGTCACTGTGACTTCACAAAACACATTTTTGAATGTGATATCTTAAGACCACCTAGAGGGAATGTCTTCAGATTTGGCATAAACATTCATTTGGATGAAAATGTGATGAGTATGTGCTGTGCTATGGTACAAATTTTCAGAATCATTTTTTTTAATGAGAGTTTAATAAGGTGTTTTTCAGACAATGGTGGAAGACAGGCAGTGATTCATCTTTCCTTACCTTTGTGTAGAGTTCATTCAGTTACTGTGGGACCAGAGCAGAGAGGAGTCTTGAACGAGACTGGGGACAACAAGGTCTGTGGGGTGACAGGGTAGGGTGGCTATACAACTGTCAGCAGTACTCTGGACTAGCTGAAGAGGTAGAGAAAATAGCTTCAAACTAAGGACTAGCAGCAGAGATCCGGAGACTAATTACAGAGATAGAGGTCGGTGTTGTGCATGAACACACGAAAGGAGCACATTGGTTGACAATTTTACTAAGAACTAACATCATAACAATAAAACTCAGTGGATACATTAATCAAATCAATACATTTACATTGACCAGTGGCGTGCCATCAGGGTAACCAGGGCAAGCTGTCACAACCTCTCCTCAGTGACACCTGATTATTTGGAGTCGGTGTTCTTTTCTCTATTTTCAAACTCAGTGTGGATGTGGTGTGCTTGGTGTGTTTTGGGTTTATCTGTTTCTCTCTGTTTTTGTCCGTGGGCGGCACCTTCCTGGTTCCTGGCCTGGCTCTCACACCTGACCTCATCTGTAATCAGCACACCTGGCCTCCATCCACCACTCAGCTCTGCAGTATATAAAGCCAACCCTGACATCCAGTCCCTGCCGGATCATTGTGCTTCACTCGGTTTGTTTGAGACATGTATTCTGCCCTAAAATGTTTTGTGAAGTAACTTAAAAGTTAGAAGCAGAATCTTGAAGTCAATACGTGGAACAGGAGTAATATGTTCTGAAGGGGTTCTGGTAATGATACGATCTGCTGCATTCTGAACCAGATGAAGTTTATGTAGGAGTTTGTGGGGAAGACCAGAAAGGACAGTGTTACAGTAATCAATGCGAGATGTGACCAAGAAATGTACAAGAATAGCAGTGCTGTGGATTGTAAGTGAACGACGTAAGCGATTGATATTACGTAAATGAAAGAATTCTGCCCGGATGATGTTATTGATATGTCCTCAAAGTGCAAGGTGCTGTCAAAGATGACACCCAAACTCTTAACCTGGGGTGAAGTAAGAACTGTGACATTGTCGATATGTAAAGAGAAACTGTTGGGTTTGGTACCAATGAGGAGAACCCAGAGGAAAAGAAAATTCGAAAAGAGATCTCAAAGATGTTTCATTTATTTCTCCTAGACAACTATGAGATCTGTGTGACACCAAACTGAGACTGAGGTTTATTTATCCTGTGTCTCATCTTTTTCTCCAGAGAAATAAGATGCATTAAATCTCAATTTAGTCTCCTTTTAAGTTTCAGAAGAGATTTCAACAAGCCCTAATATAATTCTCAGTTTCTCAACTTTTGTGTCTCTGTGATCTCAGGCAGAGAAATCAGAGAGCTCTCTCTATGAACTCAATATATTCTCATTCCAGCTTCAGTTCATGCATCTCATACTAAGCTCAGACAGAACAAATGAAGAGCTCTCCACAAGCACTCATTGAATTCTCAGACTTAGATCAACATTTTGGTTGTTTTTAATCATCTATCATGTTGACTTTATTGTAATGCACATGATATTTTTTTTAAAATTATGTATTACTGTGCGCAGAATGAATTGATTGACAATTTATGATTGTAGGCTGCAAAGACCTTCTGCTTTTATATTAATTATATTTTCTATGAATAATTTTAAGTATTCCACTGCACATAATTCAGGTTTTTTTCATGAACCACATAAAACACATTGTAAAATAAACAGCAATTTATTGGTAATTTGAGAGCAATAAAGTTACTATTTCAACAAAGTGCAATATCAGAATAAAGTCCTTTTTATCCTTAAAAATACTACTACCACTACCATTGCCTCCAATAGCGAAAACATTTGTGAATATAGTTAGGAAAATAAAACAGTAATCAGAATGCCACACTTTTGATATTTGCAATATATATGCAATATGTTTCACTGGACATCTCAAAATCAATAATCTAACAATATTAACACATGTACATGGAACATTGCAGTTATAACAGTCTTTCAAGATCATAAAACTATATTAGCATCCAACAATGTAGCCTTTAAGACCAAGAAAATACATTTCAGCTGTATCAAAGTTTAACTGCCAAAAACTCAGACCATTAGTGGTGTCAATGTAGTATATTCAGATGTCTGTATCTTCTCATGTTAAGCCCCAAAGTGACCTTCTTGTGTGACAATCGATTTGCCCACGTAAAACTGTTGAGATCACTGACATTTGTCTTGGTATGGCATCACAATACTATCTGTCTATCAACTTGAGACTTTACATTTTCAGTAAGGAATTTCAACTAGTTGGAAAAATCATGGGCTCTTAAATAAGATCATGTCTTTGACTTCATAATGTTTAGTCCCTTTCAAGTTTGTTAGGGAAATGTGCAGCAAACACAATACCAGGCATTGAGGACAAATCAATGAACATCAACTTGCCCAAAGTACTTTTAAGTCCAACTACTGTCCTTTTTACAGGAACTTCCAGGAGGCTCACAATATGGAAACCTGTCCCACCTGTCAAAGTATCCTGTAGAAGATTTATGCCTGCAACTGCAAATTCATTCACAAATGCAAGATTTATCTCATTTTGACCTTCACTGGTTTCTTTGTAGGAACACAATAATTCAGTCTGGCCATATTTGATCTGCATACCATCACAAAATAACACTGTGGAATTGTTGCGTCTTTTGGCTTTGACATACTGCTTGGAAGTGTAAACTGTTTTCCCTATTTGAGCTCTGTTATATGCCTTGACAACATTATTATGTAAACCCTGACCAAGAAACTGTTCCAGAAGAGACATATCATCAGTTTCAAGAGATCTATTGAATGGTGCCCCTATCATGGCCACACTATTGACAACATTACTTGCTTGATAACTAATGCCATTTGTCATTCTGGCCAAAAACTAGCTACTGTGTTAAGCTTTATGTTTTGTGTGATGCTAGGGAGAGATTGTATAGTCTTTACAGCATTCACCATTTGGACAGTTATATTCTGGGTCTCATGTATAAGACGAAGTAAGTACCCATTTTTGTCTTCAAAGTGAAAGCAAGAGTGTGTCTACAGAGGTCCAAGAGCTCTTACACTATCTGCTAAATGGACAAGTAAGTGCATATTGGCTGTCATGTATCGTTCACCATAAAGTCCACTCATTTGAGAACAAAAATTCCAGAGTAGTTTTTCAGCATGATCTATTTGCGCAGGGGTTATTGACTCCATCATAAGAATGAAGATTGCTTCACTAAGGAGCAGGAAATGGTTGTAGTACAGGCCTGCAAGAATGCCCCAGAACACAACTGGCTCAAAAAACAGCAAAATGGACCGATACTCAGATGCTTTAAAGAACATTCTGTGAGAAGCCACAGAATGAGGGAATCTAATAAAAAAAAGGCGGTCTTATTTCTTTCATCTGTTTGTCAACTTCTCTGACTGACCTAACCATACCGAATGCACATCGGGAAAACTCTGTGGAAAACCACAAAAACATCAATAGACGCATTACTCCCAGTAGTACAGAGTGCATATAGTCTATACCTGTACCCAAGACCAAATCATAGCTTTTTAGTCTACTGAGAAAGGTAGGTCCCTTCACCCCACGTACAATGCTGTTGGAATTGTAGGCCATCTTAGCATTATCTACAAACCCCTTGTGGGTACGAGGCAGGCCTTTTGGATCTGTCTTCTGGAAAGGAAAAGCATGGACATGACCTCTTTCTCCTGTCTTTACTGTTTGACCTGGCTGTTCACACTTTAGACACCCAAACTGTCCATTGAACTGAACAGCATTAAGTACCAATGCTTTTGCGGGCAAATCGCAGGTCCCTGCAATGGTAAAGGCTTTGCATATGAAAGGCTCTTGAGCTCCTGCAAACTGAAACTGAAATTCCATCTCTTTCAATTTTGTTCAGTGTCACATAGTGGTTCAAGGAATGTCAACATTGATGGCTTTGAGTCCCCAAACCAAAGACCTGCAAATATCATGTTTTCTTGTTTAGTGCGTTCAACAAAGTTTAACTCATTTATGACACAATAAAAAGGCCAAACAGAAAACTTTGAAGACTTAAAAAAGGGTATGCCATCTGTGTTCCACATTAAAGAAATGTTTCTGGAATCACTGAGAGGCCCATTGCAAGTAGTAAATTTCTGATAGGCTTCTCTGTCATATATTTCCTCAATACTGTCATGCCACTTTTTGTGTCTATTAAACCTGAATTTAAGTTTTTCTTCAAAACCTTCCTTAGCAAACAATCTCTTCAGTTGTGCTTCAATGGGAACCTCAATGAAATAGGAAGTTGACCCCTCCATCAACACATTGGCTTCACAGGTTTTACACTGGGTGTCTGTCGTGAAGCATCCACTACAATATTTGTGCAAAAGCAGAGAGGAGGAATCATCAAAAAATTGTTTAAATTTGTGTAAATTCTGAAGACATTCAGTCTGGATATCAGAGGGGCAGTGCAGAGAGATTAGTGTAAGCAAGTCACTGAGAGCTTTACCTGTTATTTTGTGTCTGTTTGCAAAAGTCATTATGAGGAGAAGACTCTCTGCAACAGAAATTGGTGCATTTCTGTAAAGTGGATGCTCTCCAGTGTTTGTAGAGCTTTTGGGTTCTGTTCCCTCCTCTTGGTTTAGCTCTAAACCATCCTCAAATGATAGGTCATCATCAAATGACATGTCATCATCAAATAACACATTTTCATCTAAAGTCCCTTCTTCAACAAATTCAGGTAGGTGATCAACAAATGTATCTATGTGAAAAGGCTGTTCAGGCTCTGATTCAACATTAAGTCCAGAGTGATGCATCTCACTTGTGTGTCCATAGCACTGGGATGTATGGTTGGCGTTATGGCGGTCACACAAATTTGTGATCAAAGAGTCTTCCGGATCAGCAACGTCATCAGCTTCCAGATTAGCGGAACTGGTCTCTTGCTCGGTGCGGCAGTCATCTGACCTCGAGTTTGTTGATTCTAGAAAAAAAAAAAAAAAAAGTCCTAATATATTTAGCAAATTTGTTTTCTTATAGCAATGAGTCATTTACACCAATTGTTGAAAAGCAGTATTGGTGCATTTATGGCTTACTAGTCTCGACATGTTTATTTTTCATTATACTTCTGCTAAACACATTACTAATTACTAAACTATTAAAGTGTTATAGTCACCTGAGCTGCCAGTAAAACCTTGACAAACCAAGTGAGGTTTGCAAGTCTCACATCAGTAACAGTGATTTATTGACTTATAACTTTTCTTTGAAATAACACTGCAGTCGATCAAAATTTAAAGCTTTACAACATGCAATTTCTTACATGTCTAACAGAGTTAGTTGTTTACATTTTTGCACATTTGTTGCCTCTGTTCTCCAGTCCTTGTGTGTCCTGCTGAAAACAGAGAATAAAAATACATTTAACATATTTAACACTCACATGCAATTTTATTAGACATACCTGGGTAAAACTAATGCAGTATATGAGAAATCCTGCTATAAATCCCTTCATGTGGATTAAAATGTTAATATTTTATTGAATCTGTTTGAGAGAGGTGATAATTTACTTGAATGGTTATTTTGGACGCTGTAATTTGTGGTGCTGTTGAACTGTACTAGGTTATGCTCAGGCATGTTCTTAATATTTTGTTAACCCTACATATAAATGCGATCTTATCAGACTGTCATTTCAAACAAAATTTAATTGTTATATATATGAAATTATTGAGGAATGTTGTCAGAAGCAATGTAGCTGATGAAATGTAGCTGAGAGAAGAACATAACAGCTGACCTTTTTTTTTTTTTATAAAATACCTAAAAGTCATACTTGAATAAAAGGAAAGGTGTTAAAATATGACTTTGGTAAAAGGTAAAGTTACCCATATGAATAGTACTTGAGTAGAGGTCTTATCTAATATTACAGTAAATGTACTTCATTGTCAAAAGTATAAGTAAATTACATATATATTTACATGTACTGTGTACCATGGGTGGGCTGATTATTGACCTGGCCGATTACCAGATCTGATATTAACCATTTATCTGACTATCTGAATCAGTTAAATCATTTAGATAAATTATTTTAAAAATGTGCTGCTTTGGCTCTGATGCTTCATGCAATCTGTAAGGTAAATAAAAACTATAGTTATCAGATAAATGTAGTGGAGTAAACAATAAAATATTTGTCTCCAAAATGTAGTGGAGTGGAAATATTAAGTGGCAAGTTAAGTACCAACACCTTAAATTGTACTTAAGTACAGAACTTGGGTAAATGTACTTATATTCAATCACTGCAGGTCACAATATAAAAATAATAAAATGTAAATTTCCTTACCTTTCTTCTGTATCTTTTGCAAGTATTTTGTTGGCTCTTCACTTTTCTCCTCCAGCGTGAGTCGTGCCTCTGTGCCATTTTCAAATATGCCCAACTGTTTGCCTGAAATAATTTCAACAGTAGAAATAAGCACTTGAAAATTATGCATATACAAATTACATATATTCATATGGATATATATATATATATATATATATATAATTAATTTAAAAATGTGCTGCTGATATATATATATCTATATATATCTATATATATCTATAGATATATATAGATAGATATATATATCTATCTATATATATCTTTAAAGTGCGTTAGCATTGATTTTACAAGTTTCTAGAACTCTACTGGGAGGACGGGATAGCAGTCTTCTAAAATATTTCTTCTAGAAGATTCTCTTATTTGATAATGGTGGTAGAGAGTGCTGTCTAATACATCGGTCCCAAATTTCTCATACGTGGTCAATTTGGGTGGAGTGAGTGTTGGTGTTGGTGAGTGTGAAGGTTGTGTTTTACTAGGTGGTGTAATAAAGACTCACCTCACTATCATCTGTAACTTCTATTGAAGAGCAATATTCATGCTTGGCTGGTGTCAGAAATGGAGCTGCAGGGACAATGAACCTAGGGATGACAGAAAAAAATGCACAGATAGTTCATACATTTATGAGTTTGCATATAGTGGTGCACAAAATATGATATGCAATTTATTATGACTGAAAAGGGTTATAGAATTTGAATAATTATACACACGTGCAACCTTTCCTATTAAAGAGAAATTGATTAAAATAAAGATGACTAAATCATAGTCATAATGAAAACGATCACAGTAACATTTATAAGCTGGTAAGTAAGTTACATTGATTTCACATTTTTAAAACGCACAAGCTCTTACTGGCATATAATAATCACTAACTTATCTGTCTCACCATTTTATTATTGGGGTATTATAAGGTTGTTAAAATGGATGAAAACAAAATAATATATCGAAATAATTAATGTAAAAAATTATTTCAGTTAACTGAAATAAAAATAAAAACAAAAACGAGGCTTTACAAAACTCAAGAAATAACTGAAATGTATTGTACATTTACAAAGCTAACTAAAATAAACTAAACTTATAAAGAAAATTATTAAGTAAACTTATTCTTTAGAAAAAGTGTAGCTTAATCCACTCACTGCTTACAGGAGCTGCATCTTTGTTTTCTTTATGCATCAATGAGCTGCATTTGGTACAAAAAAGTTGTGAATTTTGAACCCTGTAGATGATGCAGCCCCAACATCAACATTTCATTGGGAGAGAGCACCATCAGTCACAAATGCTGCATCATGATTGGTTAATTCACATCGGGCTGACTTAACGACGTTAAGTCATACGTTAACGTATGGAGTTGCGGGCAGGAGGGATGGAGGAAGAAGGAACCTCTTGATTTTTTGGTGGAGGCATTTGCCAAATTATCTGATCTTGCGGTGGAAAGTACTGTCGTAGGAGGTGACTTTAATTGTCTTATGAATCCTTTGATGGACAGGTTTCCTTTAGGTGCTTTATCCCTATCAAAACAATCAAAACAAATAATTGGTCTCTGTGAGAACTTTGGATATGCAGATGTTTGGAGGACTCTTCACCCTGCAGACAAAGAATTCACATTTTTTTCTAATCCACACAACTGTTACACAAGAATTGACTACTTTTTTGCCCCAAAACAGTTAATAGAATCCGTTGTCTCCTGTTCAATTGGAAACATTATAATATAAGATCACGCAGCAGTCTATATGAATGTTGCATTTAAGAGACTCTCTAAGAAACCCACAAATTGAGAATGGACACCTCAAGTCTAAAAGATCATAATTTCATATCATATTTCACTACAGAATTTAGGTATTTCCTCGCCATTAACTCCCCTTCTGTTAATAATCCATCTTTGCTCTGGGAGACCTCCAAGGCCTACGCCAGAGGGTTGATCATATCCTATACTGCTACTAAAAGACAAAAATATGGAACAGCAAGCTTTATGTAGCAGGATGAGCATTTTCCCTTTCGCTCTACTCCTGGTGTGGTTCCGCCCCTTTAATTGAGCCCCAGAGTATATAAGAGGGAGGGATCCGTAGTGCTGCCCTTTCTCTGGCAGCTGGTGCACACTTCCCCTTTCCGGGTTACCTGGTCTCCGGTGCTGCAGACGCGCTGCACTCCTCTCTCCTCCGCTGTTGCGCATTGTTATATCCGACAGCGCAGACGCTGGCAGTGCCCAAAATATTTGTTGGCTCCCTCTCTCCCTCTCCTCCTCTTGGTGCTTCAACCACAACGCTGACGGGGTATGTACTTGCTTGTTCTGGTCACTATTTGCTATAAGCCATCTAGTTGTTAATTTTATTGTATTTCACCTTACAGATAGGCCGAAGGCTCGGCACGTAGCCAGCACGAGCCAAGCTGCTCTGCACTTGGGACCGCTGCTGTTTTGTGGGGTTTCAATGTGCTGCCGTGTGGCGCCTTGAAATCCCTGTGCCTTTGCTCTGCTGATGAAGATCCAATAAGTTGTTTGTTTTAAAGTTGCCCTGTGCTGCTTGAGTTACACTACTCGCAACTTCTCTTTTAGTGTGCCTGTAGCGAACAGGAGGGGGATAGTGAGTGGGATTTTCTTTGTTTAATAATTCTGGGGTTATTTTGGTTTTGTAATTGAGATTGTTTGTCTGAATCATTATTTTGATATCTGTTGTATCTTGAGTATTTTTTTTTTGTTGAAATATTGTTTGGTTTTGTTAGTATATTTGTGTGCTGACCTTTTTTGGTTGTTTTGTTTTAGTTAGTGGGTCGGCCACAGTAGTTTTCTTTAATTCTTATTTTTCTTTGTTCTTCATTTTTATATGGCTTCATGCTACTAACTGTTCCTCTCTGTTTGCTTGCTTCCAGGTGCTGAGGGCCTCACTGGTGACCTGCCCCTCTATTTTGGTGATGGTGTCCTATCGTGTGTAGTGTCCTTTCACTCCTCTTTGGCTTTGCCCTCGTGTGTGTGTGTGTGTGTGTTTAGTGTTTAATATGTGGGTTGTGGTGTTCCCCTTTAGTTGACGCCTTCACTCCCTTCTCACTCACCTTAACCATAGTGGCCTCAGCCCTGGAAGAAGCCCTGTTCTTATCCCAGTATTAAGGAAAAATACTTCATTTTTATGGTAAATGCCCACTGTTCTTAATATTTATGAAATAAACTCCTGTATATTTTTTTGATTGGAAACACGTCTCCTGCCTGTTCAGTAAAGCGAACTTGTGTTGTCCTTGGTTTAGAATATTTAGTTTATTGCTTTATTTCACACATTTACTTTTCTTTTCTTTCTTTTTCTTTTTTTTTTTTTTTCCTCAGGGTTAAACCCTGGGGTGGCGTTGTTGGTTTTGGTTATTTGTTTGATTTGAGTTAACTATAATTCAAGTACTCCCTCGCCCGCCACATTTACTAGAAGGACGATTAAGTAGATCGGAGAGGGAATATGTCAAGAAACCTACAGCAGCTAAATTTAAGGCAATTATTGCTATTCGCTCTACATTAGACTCCTTACTAGCAAAAAAGGTGGTGGAAAAATTAGGGTATGCAAAACAAAGATTATTTGAACATGGGGACAAACCAGGAAGATATCTAGCCAATTTGACAAAAAAGCAAAGGGCCTCTCAAATTATTGAGTCAATTTTAGATGGGACGGGGACTTGCTCCTCTGATTCTAAACTAATTAATGAAACTTTTAGAAATTTCTATACAAAATTGTATCAGTCGGAACAGGTTTCCGATGCTAAAACACTAATGGAAGCTTTCTTCTCTGAACTGGATCTCCCAACTATATCACAAGATCAAAAATCTGAATTAAATGCCCCTATCTCTGCGGCCGAACTGCGTGAGGCCATTCAACTCCTTCAAACAGGCAAAGCACCAGGCAGTGATGGTCTTGGTAGCAAGTTCTATAAAGAATTTCAAAGTCTTTTATCAGAGCCTATGATGATGATGTTTAACCACTCCTTTGAATGCGGCACCCTTCCACCATCATTACGGGAAGCAAATATCTCACTGATTCTTAAAAAAGGGAAATGCCCTGAAGATTGCGCCTCGTATTGGCTGATCTCACTTTTGAATGTGGATTTAAAAATTCTTTCTAAACTTTTAGCTAGATGCTTACAAGGTCTCTTACCAATCATAGTGAAGGAGAATCAAACTGGCTTCATTAAGGGCCGTAATTCTTATAACATTAGGAGATTGCTAAATGTCATTCAGCTATCTGAACAGCATGAAATAGACAGTCTTGTGATCTCCCTAGATGCGGAAAAAGCCTTCGACCGCGTCGAATGGTCTTATTTATTTTTTACACTTGATCAGTTCGGCTTAGGTGATGACTTTGTTAAATGAGTGAAGGTTCTCTATACTCAACCAATGGCTGCAGTTTTAACTAACGGACTTAGGTCCACAAATTTTGAGGTCCAGAGGGGTAGCAGACAGGGCTGCCCCTTGTCGCCACTTTTGTTCGCATTGGTGATTGAGCCTTTAGCGGAAGCTATTAGGCAAGACCCTTTAATGGCTAGATTGAACGTAAAATCACATAAAATTACATTATATGCGGACGATGTGCTGTTGTTCATTTTAAACCCCTCGGTATCAGTCCCTCATCTTATCCAGATTATTGACCGATTTTCTGCCTTTTCTGGTTATAAAGTTAATTTTTCCAAATCAGAGGCAATGCCTCTGGGTAATTTACAGCACCCACCAGATAATCCCAATCCCTTCCCATTCAAGAGGTCCACTGCTGGTTTCATATACTTAGGTATACGTATGTATCACACCTAAATTCAATCAGTTGTTTCAAGCTAACTTTAGCCCACTATTTGATAAGATTAAACAAGATATGGAGAGATGGCATAATCTTCCAATATCATGGCTGGGCCGAATCTCACTTTTGAAAATGAATATTCTTCCACGTTTGCTCTATCCCATACAAATGCTTCCCATCTTATTCAATCATAAAATAGTGAAAAAACTGTATGGTTGGTTTAGTTCTTTTATCTGGAGTAAACGTCGACCACGGATCAGGATGTCAGTGTTGCAGTTACCAAGCACTATGGGTGGACTGGATCTCCCAGATATTAAGAGATATCAATTAAGTGCCCATCTAAGATATATAGCTGATTGGATTAAAGATGAGGCTTCCTCAATTTGGCTTGACCTCGAGAAGTCCTTATCCAGATGTCCTCTGAAAAATCTACTATTTATTGACAAACTGAAGAGTATTAAAAAGCTTTGCAGCAACCCAGTTACAATTAATACTGTTAGAGCATGGAGGTTCACACGACATATGGAGGGCAGATCAGGGTTTACGTCGGTTTTTACTCCGATTGCTGATAACCCTGACTTTCTCCCGGGAACCTTGGATAGGGCTTTTAAGGGCTGGACAGCTGGCGGTATCTCTTCCCTGGGTGATCTCTTTGATGGTCCTACCCTCATGTCTTTCAGTCAAGTTATGGAAAAATATGGCATATCAAGAAATAATCTTTTTCGTTACTTTCAGGTGAGAGATTTTATTGTAAAGGATACATCTCTGCTTGCTGACACGAATGTCACACAGATAGAGAAACAAGTACTTCTCTCTCAGGGCCATGCTTCCATTACAAACTTTTATACCGGTCTGAGAGACAGCTCAAATCTCAGCGCTCGGACGCTGGGGGTGGTCTGGGAGAGGGAACTGGGTGTTGTGATTACTGAGGAGATGTGGGAGGACAGCTGGGATAATGCGAGAAGAATAACTGTTTGTAACCGGACAAGAGCGATGCAATTTAAGATACTGCATAGAGCACATGTTGGTCCAAACCATCTCTCCAAATACAGGAAGGATGTCTCTCCATTCTGTCTTAAATGTAAGACAGAAATTGGTGATCTTACTCACTGATTCTGGTCCTGTGTGAAAATACAAAATTATTGGAGTGATGTCTTATTTGAAATGCAAAAGGTTCTGAAGAAGGACCTCGATCTCGACACGGTTTCTCTCCTTCTGGGCCTTCCCAGTGATCATGTGACTGATATGTACCAAAAGAAACTGTATAATGTTATGTCATTCTGTGCCAGGAAAAATAGTCTACAGCACTGGATTTCAGATAAAGCCCCCTCAGTGGTGGGATGGCACAGGACAATAATGGAATACATACCTCTGGACTTCCTTACCTGTCTTTTGCACTCCAAAACTAATGCCTTTGAAAGAATATGGAGACCATTTCTTGACTATATTAATGTAAACATCTCTGCTATACTGATAAGGGCATTTGTATAAAATGCTCTTGTGTTTTGTTTCTGGGTTGTTGGTTTTTTTGTTTTTTTTTTCTTTTTTGGGTTCTCTTCTTTCTTGGCTCCCACTGTATCTCATTCTATACTGTATAATGTACCTGTCACATCTATGTGGAACTGATCCTTCGGTTTGGGTTTTTGATTTTTCTGTTGTTGTTCCCAGCTTGTTGTTGTTGTTGTATTATTTTGTCTAGTCTTGTCTTTTGTACGTTTGCTTATTGAAAATTAATAAACACATTTAAAAAAAAAAAAAAAAGAGATTATTTTAGGAATTATAAAGCATGCTGAATAACCTCTGAAAAGCCTATCTGAATTTGTATCTTTGGTTATACATACAGAGGAGACATACTTTAAATAAATTAAAGTTATAAGGCATCTTTGAGTAAACTTCAAGTATCATTTAAGTATCTCGAGGCCGAGCCGAGTGTCCTCCTTTTTTGGAAATCAAAATATGGTCACCCTATTAACATTATAAACTCAAGACGTAGGGAATTGAGAAGGTGCATCTTTCCAAGATATGTTATCAATAAGCAGGGGTTTAGGAGCAATGTCCAGAACAGAAGAGCCCAACAACTTATCCCAGAAAAGTGCAATTCTTACAGAAATCTCCAAACGTCAAAAGTCACGGCCTGGATTTTTACTATGATGTTCCTTTAAGGTCTTTGTGTCTTATTGTGGTTTGTCTGGTGGATTTTAGATCATGTTTTTCAGTTCCTGAGTTGTCTGATATGGTTAAATTAACACAATCTGTGTATCCAAAGGTATCAACAAGTTGCTGTACCAAATTATGAGATATAATGACATGATAAAACTAAATAAGACATTGAACCATCTTTTTAAATAGTTAAAATGTGTTGTACTTTTATGTACAGAATGGATTGCCCAGCAGCAAATACTAAAAAAGAGATGCCCAAAAGAGCGCGAAACCCACAGAAGAAGATGAGTTTTTATGAACCAGACCGCGGCTCACCCAGAGATGACTCAGATGGTAATTGAGTTATTATTTCACTACACGGCTTAGCTAATTTTTGAAGTGAAGTGTCATTTTTAACTTACTTTGGACACTATAATAACCAACATCTTTGACAGTTTCTGGTCTCTTATCACTGGGATTATTATTATCAATATATTGGCAGCTTCAGGCACAAACATTGATTTACAGGATTTTTTAAAGAAATGTCAAGAAAAGGGAGAGTAACCCTCACTTGAAACTGTGTACATTTTAGTGACAGAATTTTACAACTCTATCAGTCAAATTATCACTACATTGGGGCCTGGGAGATTGATTTAAAAGTGTTATTTCAATGAAATAAAATTCTCTCATCGGAAAAAGTAACTACTTCTTTCCAGGATAGGCATGAAATTGCAAATAGGTCTCTAATTGTTGATACCTGCAGAAACTCTGTTGCCACTTTATTGCAGATTTTAGAATTTAATTCTTTAAAATGTATTGACAATTTAATGAACTGTTTCAGTAACCCATTATTTAAAACAAATCAATTTGAGACAAAATAAAACCAGGTGACTACAGTAAAATGCTGAAATATTAATACAATATTTTCATCTAACAACATAGTAACAAACTAAAAAGTGATATAAAATACTCCCCACAACACACCTGCACACAGTTAATTACCCCATTCTACCCTACCCTATTCTGAGCAGTTTATTGATTTATACATTAATAATAATGTATAAATGCAGGGAAGTAAGCTTAATTTGTGTAGCACCTTTCACACAAGAATTGCAGCTTAAAGTGCTTTACAACAAAGAATTTTAGCACCAAGTGCTCCATAGAAAATGTGTAAAAAAAATAAAATAAATAAAATGCATATTCATTAAATAATGAAAGGGAACAAAAACAAAGTGAAAATACAGAATACAGAGTGCATAAATCAAATCAAATACATTGTTAAAAAGAGTCGCATGAGTGAAGAAGTGTGAAGCAAATGCAAAAAGAATAAAGTTAATGCTAGTTGAAGGCTAAAGTGAGATAAATTTTTAGCTTTGCTAAGGTCTAAGAGGATTAGAATTGAGACCAACAAGATATAGTAGCAGTTTAAGTAGTAGTAGTGTTTAAGTAAGATTGATTTTTAGCCTGTACTGGTTTACTCAAAATCTCCTTTATTTACTCTGTGTTCATTTTCAGGACTTTTTGTATATTTGACCTTTGAAGATGGATACACAGCAAAGATTTTTAATGTCTGTGATATACTAAGCAAAGATGATAAACCCATCGCTTGCCTCAGAGATCTGAAGCCAGGAGAAGAAGTACTTGCAAGATGGTCTGACAACAAGTTCTACAGTGCCACAGTGGACTTCATTGGAACAGCTGACAGGACAGTGGATGCCAAGAAGGCCACAAAGAAAGACATGAAAAAAAGAGATGCAGCTGCTCATAGATTCTACAACCTTCCATCCCTACCTCAAGCAGGTCAGTCCACCTCTGCACAGGATCACCCAAATACTGTGGACCACAATGTCATCCAGCCTCCAACTGCCTGGCCAGTGTACCAACCTCCACTTACCGAGTCATCTTTACCTATCCAGCCACAGTACCAGCTTCCAGTTTCCTAGTCATCGCCACATATGCATCCATATTATCAGCATCCACCTATCCAGCCGCTCCACCACTATGCACCCACTCTGTCTCCAGTCACACATCGTTCCAGCCTTTTGCAGTATCCAAAGCATCACTAACCTTACACAGCACTGCCCACATCTTCAGACCTGTCACAACAGCCTGTTTTGGTGGATTTGGATCAGCAAAGACAGCCACCAGCTCCTACTGTAACAGCCAAAGAAAGCTTACTCAAAATGTTGTACAATCCTAATAAAAACCAAAAACCGGCTGTTCTTGGGGACTAGAGCCAGACTAGTACGTCTGAACATGAGACTTCTTCAAGCTCAGCTGCAGATACTTTCATCATCGAGCATGATCCAATTCCAGAGTGTGGAGAACCACGTTTCAGTCTGCCTGAATCAAGAGAAGACAGATCATGGAAGCCATGCAGGGCATGCAAGGCAGAGGTGGAAAAAATAGTGGAGGAGAAGGCCAAACTGCAGGATGTGCTGTGTGGTATAAGTAAGTACATTTTGTCTCTCTGTTGCAATTAATTGGTCTTTTAACGCTATTACTTTTTTCTCTCACAATTTTCCTAAGGTACCCAATTGCTATTCAGTACACACAAGCACTGTAAAATGAGTTATAATGCAAATAATGTGGACAATAATCAAGTGGCATTGATTGTGGAACAATAAATTGTAATTATGATTTGTAAAGTTCTACTAAATTTTGTTACTTTGGACACTGGGAGTTATTTGGTGCTTAACCCTCGTATTATCCTCAAATATTAGTAACACATTTTACCCTTGGGGTCAATTTGACCCCAGGTATATTTGCCTCCAGAAAATGATTTACAGAAAATTGTTGACCAAGTTTTTGTGTCAGGCACTTTGTTTATTTGTTGAATACATAAATAACCCCTTGATCATGAAACCTATCAGTGAGTTGACCCTTCCTATAGCGCCACCATCAGGCAAAACTTTTAAATTAGAATTAATTTATCTTGAAAAGTTTTCATACAAATCTTCTCAAATTTACTGACAACATTAATGACCACAAGAGTATGAACCCTGTTGGTTTTGGTGATGATATGACCTTCCCTGTAGCGCCACCATCAGGTCAAACTTTCAGTTTTAGAGTTAGTGTATCTTGAAAATCTTTCATCCAAATCTTTTCTAATTTGGTGCACATTCATGACTCTCACAGGATGAACCATATTGATTGATGTTCGTAAGCCCCCCTTTCCTCTCATAAACATATTTATTTACTTATTTTTATCTCCTTTTCTTGTAACATATTTGTGGTTAGTCACTATGAAGTCATACTCACCCCTCCTCTTTTGTTATCTGGGCTTGGGACCGGCAGTGGCAGAGTTAAAGAGTTTTTTTTTTTTTTGTTTGTTTTTTTGGTGTTTTTTTGGTTTTTTTTGGTGTTTTTTTGGTGTGTGTGGGGGGGGTTTACATGTTTGAAAATTCACCCATTTGTGAAACAGAAACCATAATGAGAACATCAGTCAGAACATGGAACAGTTCTTTATGCCCACAGTCTAGCTTTTAGTCTGCACTACTGTACACAGGATGTGCAGAGAGTGTGTGCATGCTCCTTGCAGACATATTTCTTGCATTGC
The DNA here is from genome assembly GCF_002260705.1 of Seriola dumerili. Lineage (NCBI taxonomy): Eukaryota > Metazoa > Chordata > Actinopteri > Carangiformes > Carangidae > Seriola > Seriola dumerili. The sequence continues at coordinate 4,548,282 of NW_019174291.1, read as the reverse complement.
GAACAGGTCATGCTGGTCTTAGAATCATTTCGGGTGGGACAAACCTGACACCTGCCGCGTTTCTTGCCAGCAGTTTGTACCATTGGAGGAGTTGGGGTGTTTGTCCCTGTCTGTATGTCCCTCACAATAGCTGCAGCAGTTGTTGATGCTCTTGGAAGGCACTGTCTTTTCTCAATCTGTGGTTTCACCAGTGCATTACCAAGCTGCTCCAGGAAAATCCTCCTGCGGCTCAGATTTTCCCTGTTTCCAGTCCTTGTTTATTTCACACCATATCACAAACGCATTGTATGCACTCACATCAATGATGTGGAAGAGATGACAAGGGGCCAACGGCAGTCATGCGTCGACAGCTGTAAGTGGCTGTGACCTTGTCCAGGTTGTCCACCCCCCCTTTGTCTCATTGTAGTCCAGCACCATTTGTGGTTTTTTGTCTTCTCTGCTGCTCAGGCAGCATCTTTGTGGCATGTGTGCTAAGCAGCAGGACATTTTTCCCTTTCTTCGGGCAATAGAGACCACAGTTGCTTTATCAGTGAAGGCAAACACTGAAGATGTTACCTTCCTGTTCTTGACAGCAAGAAGTTTCAGAGGGAAGCTCTAGTTTATTTTTTCTCACTGTCCCCAACATTGTTACCTTCCTTTTGAGCAGTTCCTCACCCAGAGCATAAGATGTGAAAAAAAATATACACATGTAATATTATGCCCATGCAGTCCTTCAGCCATATCAAGCACAACCCTTGTGCCCTGATTTTTTTCTGGTGCTTCGCCAGGAGATTTGCCCGGTAAACCTGCATATTCCATGCAAAGCTGGACTGTGCATCACATGCTGCCCATATTTTGATGCCATATTTGGCAGGTTTGCTTGGCATATATTGTCGGAATGGACAGCGCCCACAAAACGCAACCAAGCACTCATCGACAGTGACGTGGGCCTGGATTGTAAAGCAGGGGTAAACAGCTGCACCCACTTGTCCCACACATCCCTTATTGCCGCAAGTTTGTCACGTTCGCGACGGCCCTGCCTTGTTTGTTTGTCATCAAAGCGTATGACACGGGACAAAACTTGGAATGTCTTCAGAGACATGGTGGCTGGAAATATTGGCCTTTTCAGTCTCAGCGTTCCAAAGGCTTGCTGTTGCTTCACCTTTTGATTTATAAACTCCTGCCAAAATGAGCAAGCCAATGTAGGCTTCCAAGTCAACTACATCCAAGTCTTTCCAACTGTCCCCAAACACACGCTTCCCCTCTAAATTTGTCATCCCAAGTACAATATTCTCAATCGCTAGGTGTTATGAAGAGCTCTAATGATGACTTGATGTCTTCAACATGGCTGATTGCATATCTGGTGGGGCCTGGAACCATTTTGATAATATTAGTAGCGCTAAGTCTACCCTGCTGTCTAAGTGGGGAAAGGGACCATATTATCGTTCCATTTTTGGAAGGGATCGTGTCTGCTGGTGGTTGAGAGACAACAGGAGGGTCAACACTCTCATTCTCATCAGATGAGAATGCCTCAAAATCAGGGTCCTCCTCAACACAATCCTCTGTCTCAGAAACATTCTCCTCTATGTCACTTTCACTGTCAAACAGCTGTTCCAGAACATCATTGACAGTAAACCTTTTCGCAGAGGACATTTTCAAATGAGAGAGCGTGCAGATTGCAGTATACACAGAGCACAATGAGGAATGATTTAGATAGAGGGCTGCCATGCAAGCTTTTATGTTTGCTCCTCCGTTATTTTGCATGAACTACCAATGTCCTTGCAGGAATACCTCGCCCTCCACAGCGCGGGAAAGTTCAGTTCTACTTCAGCAGGTGTGAGTAGAGTAGGTCACACATACACACACAGACACACACACGCAACTTCATGCCCATGGTGCGGGAAAGTCGTTACCCCCCACCCCCCACCATGTATCAACTCAAAAGTATCAACTCTGCACCTGCAGGTGTGGGAATGTTAGGTCACACACACAGACAGACAAGATTTACCGAGCTAAAACAGCTTGGGGTCAAATTGACCCCAGAGGAACACCGATGCGTGCAATATGCGTTCAGCACATTGAAAAAATATTATCATGATAATTTTACGCTTAATCAGTTGTCCCCATCAAATTAGGAAAAGTCATGAAATATGAAGCAAAAAAAAGAAAAGCCAACTATTGTTTTTTGAATGATAAACATTGAATGGGGTCAAATTGACCCCAAGGATAATAGGAGGGTTAAGCTAAAACTTAAAAACTTTAAACAATTGGGTAAAAATCTGGGAACCCAATATAGAGAACTGAAGTCATGCCCACAGTGGATCCCTTGGGACCTTATTTTGGAAGAAATATGTATGGCAGTGAACAGCAAGAGACAACTAATCTTTTGATCCTGTTTGAATTGTGTCATGAATTACACATATTTTTGTAATTTAAAATATAACTTTACAACTCAGAAAGTCACAGTTACAGTTACTACACACCCAAGAGTTGCCTAAGTGACGTCATGCTACCCAGAGCTGCTGAAGCTAGTGTTAACATGATGCCTGTGTGTTTTGTTCCAGCATGTAGTCACACGTACATATAGTCTTGCTTGTTCTTTTGCTTCCCAGCTGAAAAGGAACAGGATTCGCTGCATAAAACACATCAGCTAAGATACATTTGTGCATGAAACAGCTAAGTGGATACTACTGACGTATAATATATTGTGTAAGATGAGACATTTACCGTATTTTCCGGACTATAGAGCGCACCTGTATATAAGCCGCATCCGCTCTATTTCTAAAAAAAAGAGATATACAAGCCGCACCGGGCTATAAGCCGCAGATATCTATGTTGAAAAATTAGATATTTACTGCATGTACAGAACGATTTTGAACTGTAAATGTACATGTATGTACCTGAACAGATTCTTTCCGAACAGTGCCTTTTAACACGGCAGCAACTTTGCTGATTAAAACGGAACAGAACCAAGAGAAAAAAAACGGCATTTATTTACCTTCATTTCTCCTGTGTTTGAAACCACAAGTCACTTTAATCATCTTCGCTGAAACCCATGAAGTCGTCTTCTTCAGTGTCGGAGTTGAACAGCCTCAGAAGCGCTTCGTCACATCTGTCTGCATCAGTCTCGCTCTCCGTGTCACTGTCATCCTCCGGTGAAGTTGACTCTGAAGGTGCGCCGCTCTCTTCACGTAACAGTCCAGCCCTTCGGAACCCGTTGGTGATGGTGGATTTTTTCACAGCACTCCACGCTGTTAGGATCCACTGACAGACATCAGAAAAGGATGCTTTTCGCATGCGGCCAGTTTTTGTGAATGACTTCTCACCACTTGTCATCCAAGCCTCCCACTCAAGTGCAGCTTTAAATGCCCGATTCACACTGATGTCAAGCGGCTTCAAATACTTTGTTGTACCTCCAGGAATCACAGCTGGAATGGAGTTTGTTTTCTTGATCGCTGCTTTCACAGAATCTGTGATGTGGGCCCTCATGCTATCCAAAACAAGCAGTGCTTTTTTCCGGTGAAAAAATCCTCCTGGGCGCTTGCCGTAGCACTCCGTTAACCATTCCTTCATTAGGCCTTCCATCATCCACCCTTTGGTGTTAACTTTGACCACTATGCCTTTCGGGAGTTGTTCTTTCGGCATAGTTATGCGCTTAAAAATCACCAGTGGTGGAAGTTTTTGTCCGGATGCCGTACATGCCAGAACGCAGGTGAAGTGCGTCCTCTCGTGACCTGTTGTTTTCAACAACACGGATGATGCGCCTGTCTTATTAACAGTCCTGGTCAGAGGCAGATCAAACGTCAAAGGTACTTCATCCATATTTATGATGTCGTCTGGTACGATGGAGTGTTCTTGTATCTTTGTTTCAACGAATTTGTGGAAGTTTTCAACTTTTTCCTGATAGTCAGGGGGGAGTTGCTGACAGAGAGTGGTCCCTCTCCCTGATGGACAGGTTTTTACGTCTCATAAATCTGAAACACCATGACGGCCCAGCTTTGAAATCTTCAATATTCATTTCGCGGGTGATTGTTTTAGTTTTCAGTCGGATCTGTACAGTGGATACACCTCGGCCACCTGCTCTGTGTGTTCACCCAGTCCACCAGGACATTTTCAAGTTCAGGCCACCTGCTTTTATGTCCTCTGAAAGCTTTTCTCAACTTTTGGCATTGCATGAGCTCTTCCCGCTGCCACCTCCAACGTCTCACCATAGATTCATTGATTCTAAGCTTGCGTGCAGCAGCGCGGTTTCCTTCCTGGATAGCAAGATCGATGGCCTTCAACTTAAAACTTGCATCATACGAACTTCTTCGTGTGGGTTCCATGATGAAGGGGCGAGGATTTGAAAATAATTACCAGTTGGTAATTTATCGTCCGCGTTCTATCTGCTAAAGAAAAAGTAGCGTATTCTTCTTTGCATTGATTTTTCGTCTATCTTATTTTTGATTCTAATTCCGGTTAGAGCGCCCCTAGCGGTGGAAGAAAAATCCACAGAATAGCTGCACCTTTGTATAAGCCGCATGGTTCAAAACCTAGGAAAAAAGTAGCGGCTTATAGTCCAGAAAATACGGTAGTTTACTGACCGGTTTCACACAAAACTATTAATACTTCACTATTTTCATGCCTATTTTTCTTTAATCAGGTAGCATTTTGTAGCGATATAAATTAAAAAACATGTGTAATTCATGACACAATTCATGGGATCAAAAGTTAAGTTGTCTATCGCTGTTCACTGCCATACATATTAGGGGTGTCACGATTCTCCAAATGCTGTATACGATTTGATTTTCGATTTTAAGGTCACGATTAAATTCTATTCTTGATCTTTTTTCCCCTTTTAGCACATATGGCTATGCCACTTTTAGATTAGTCTCATCTAGAATCATTGGTTTTATGCCATGATAACTAATTCAATTTTTAATTCTTATTTCAAAAGATGGTCTACATGGTGTCATGAGTGATATAATCTTCATATTCTTCTTATTGTGAAATTTAAATAATTTATTAACAATATAATGTAGCAATAACCTGTTTCACCAGTCATTTGGAAAATAACTAAACAAAAGAGAAGTCAGAGGGTACCTGCCATCTAGTTACTCTTTTTTGTAACTGCAGTGTGCACTCTTCACATCTTTTTGACACATCTTTGTTGCGTTGCCTGTGAACAAGTACGCTACATGCACATAACATAGCTTTCAAACTGGTTTTCTTGTGGACAACGCAAACATTGTTGACATAACTCACCGGAAAGGCAAAATATTTCCACACCAGGGATTTCAGAGAAGCAGGAAGGGGGGTCGAGTGCGGTTGATGTGTTTCATAAATCACCAGTTGCCATGGTGTCTTTTAATTGGCTGCAGCTTCAGGTTAGAGGAGATAATGTTAACTTGCGCTACAATGTCTACAACCACAATATGCTGTGGTTTTTCAATTTTTTTCCCCTTCTTGGCATGCCTGCTGGACGTTACACTGGGGGTGTAACTAAATCCTCGATTCCACTTTTGATTTAGAAGTTAGAGATTGTGATGTCATTTTGATCAGTATCCAATTTACAATCAAGATTATGACACCCCTAATACATATTTTTCCAGAAATAAGGTCCCATAGGGTTAACACGAAGGGGGTGACTTCAGCTATCGATCATCAGCTGTCATTCTCATTCCCAGGTTGTCTAATACTGACGCTTTGGGTTTGTGGCCCAACCCGAGCCTCTAACCCAAAGTGGTGCTAGGGTTCTATATTGGGCCTTTGAGAAGCTGGAATCAGATTTTTTCCCCTTATTTAATTATTAATTGACAACTAATCAACTAATAGTTGCAGCTCCAGAAAATCAGTTTTAACATCAACATGTTTTTGTTTTTCAACAATGCTTCATCTTCCTCAAGTACTGCTTAACATGCATCCAACCATCAACTTTTTCAACACAAAGAAGCACAAATTATGTTCAAAAATGAATTTGTTTTAATTCTAGTTTTTATTTCTAGTTTGTTTTTCCCTCTTTCTTCTGCCCCTTCTCATTCATCACCATATCTGGCCAAATTTGGCATAGTTTCTGACGTGTTGGAACCCCATGTATCACAAAGCTACATTTAAAGGGGACATATTATGCAAAATGCACTTTTCCATGGTTTTCTATCAGTAATATGTGTCCCCGGCCTGTCTACAAACCCCCCAAACATGAGAAAAGTCCATCCTTCCCTTCAGAAAATGTGTGCTCACACAGGCCAATTGGAGATTTTCCCTTGATGTCGTCATGAAGGGAGATGACACCTCCCCCCAGGTGGGTGACACAAGCTAGGTGTGTGTTCCGCCTTCTGAGTCCGCCTTGCAGCCGCTATCGTTTATTCCCTCGCATCACAGCTCCGGTAAAACTGTGTCGAAGGTACGAGCGATGCATGCTAGTTGCTCGGTTGTTGACAGTACAAACCAACACAGAAGTCTTTTTACCCCCTACGTCTGAGGATCTGAAGACCCAGTGGATTTGATTTATTTTATTTTTGATGGACACTTTAGGAGTTGTAGCGGGCTAACCATTTCACGTCGGACTGCTTTCTCAACGAGTGACAGTACAATGTGGGATTCGCAACATTCTGAAGATAAAGCATGGATCAGCACTGACGGTCCGAGACCCAACTTCAAACTTGGGAGCTGTAAGTTTCACCATTTTATGTTGCTTCACTGTATGTACACACTGTTGCGTGTGTTGTTAGCATGGCAGCTAATGTGGCTAACGTTTTGCCTCGTGCACACGGCCGGGTATAGCCGGGTAAAGATTGTATGCAATTCTGCTGCTTGGTATCGCTGTGTGACGTTGATTAGAGCCAACCTGCTAACTTTATCACACTTGAAAGGCGTTTTAGCTGTCTGCAAGTCAAGCTGGTAAAATTCAGACTAAACAGGCTTTGCAGCGATTAGCATAGGTGTCTGGGCTTGTTTGTTAGTGCTGTGAAAGTTAGTATTGAGAGTCATGCCTTATGATGGCTGTTTTAACGTTTATATCATGTTTACAGATACAGTGCCTGTGGGGAATATCTAGATAAGCGCAGAGTTACAGGGAATATGTGAAAGGGGATAGTCTGTAATACACATTTCTTGCGTTTTGCACATATAGTGAGCTATTTGCAGCATTTTCAAGCTATTGACAACCCAATTTACACATAATTGAGTGCATTTGTTGTTATCATTTTTGCACTGCTTGCAGCTGTTGCCATAACTACACATTTGAGGAGATGTTGGTGTAACCTCTGTTTCCTCTGTTCAGGCCAGCACATCAAGTGCATCTATACAGCTTCCTGCAACAAGGGATGTTGCATGCCAGACTGACCCACTGTAGGCACACAGTTATCCTTGAAGACTCTTCAGCCTCACATCAGAAGTACAGGTCTGTACCATCTGAAGTGCATCTACTTTTGATAAACCTAACAGTCATTTATCAGTCTTGGAATGCTGTGCAGGTAAATGAAGCTGTGGTTACTTAGAACTTGTGAGAGTGTGTAGGCTAAGGTTTCTGTCAACATTAACATCTTTGATTTTCTCTTTACTGTACCTCCAGACTCTACCTGGCTGCCATGTACTACAATGAAAATGCTGACCGACCACAAGCCCAAACAAAAGAAGGTGAACCACTGTTCAAGGTCCAATTTCCAAAGGCCATGAAGGGAGAATGCAGAGCTACACCAGTTAAGACTGAGCCGACATTCTATAAGTGTTATATTATTTTATTTTTCAACCAGAAAATGTTTTGTACACATTGTATCAAGTATTGCACATATAATATTATGACAGTTCCACCAACAACAAAATACAGTAAAGAAAATGTCAGGAGGTAGTTAGAAACAGACTTTCAGTCGTTGTTTTGTAAAAAAAAAACAACAAAAAGGGAAAAATGTAAACAAAATCATTTGTGTTTTATTAAATAGGGAATGTGGTGGACCTCATATTTGAAAAAGGGTTTACAAATCAAAGAGCAGCTGAACTAATTTTTTTGAGGGTGTGTTACTCCATTTGTGGTGTATTACCACCATTGTAAAATTATGTGCACTGAAGTAAAACAAGACTGCCTAACATCTTTTATTTAGATTGAAACTATGTTTTTACAAAGACGCAAAACATACTGGTGTATTCCTCTCAACCGTATAGTCAGCGCGGTACATGTTGCAGGCATTCTGGAGGGAGTACACATTGAGGCAGAACGGCTCCAACCCAGGACGGTCTACCATACATGGTAAATCTTCCTCGATCTCCCCTAGCCGTCTGGTAACCTACAGTGAATTACAAATGGTAAATGCTATGGTTTATTATAAATGTAATCGAAACAAATTACTGATTAGTTTGTCTAGTGAGAATGCTACCTGTGGTATCTCCTAGCAGCAGATATTCTCAGCTTCTGTGGGCATGGTTGCACAGTTTCCACAGGAGCACCTATCCAAAATATAAAGAAAAATGGTAACATTCACCAGAATATAAAGCTTATGAAATTCAAAAACTGACAGACAGTGGAGCTAAGGTGGATAACAAGTAAGCTTGGCTAAATATCAAGCACATATAACATAGGTAATTTATAACATGTCACTTATTGCATATACTGTGGAGCTTGACAACAGTGTAGTGTAGAAAACTGCACAGTTTAGTCTTTGACTAAAGAATGTTGCTATCAGACACGTTTATGCTGATTTACAGCTTTTATTGTAATGCACAAAATAAATTTACTACATAAAGGAAGATGTTATGATGAGCATCTCTGCTCAAAACATGGAGAAAAATTAATGAAAATCAAAATGATTTACTTTGTCAGCATCTATTAAAATATCTGACTAGTATTGACATTGAACATCTGTAGCAGTTCACATACAACAAACATTTTCATAGACTAAAAGTATATCTAAGGAGGCATGACAGATAACTACATTACACAATTCACAATAGTGCTTATTTACCAAAAGAGCTCCCAGTAATGACGAGACAGTAACAGTTAGCATTAGCTACCTAGCTACATGTTAGTAACTGTGTGCCAGCACACATCAACAAACTGAAAATGTAAAGTCAAAATACACAAAATTGGTTACCAACCATTCAGAAACGTCCTGCTGCAGTTTTAGAGTTTGAACTTCTTCAGCAGCCTCTCCCTCTGGGTCAGATTCTGGATAAAAGTGGTGTGGTTGAACCAAAGCGCTTCCGACGCCAGGTCGCCGTTCACGGTCACCGTAAACATTAGAGCATGGTGCCAGAAGCCCGAACGGCATCCCCTTCCAAAGAGGGGCTGGTGGTAACAGGGCAGGACTGTGATCTGAGATTCTTTTACTGAAGTGTGAGTGTGACCAGATAGATATGATGTAAAAAAAGGTATGAGGGGTGCCAGTGTTAGGAACTATAGGGAACTCTATTTCAGCTCTGATAGATAGGAGATATAGGTATGCAGGACTACCACCTTGTTAAAAAGTGGGGGGGTGGGGTGTAATCATGTAGATGCAACACCCACCCACAGGTGTGACACACCTGATGTTTTTAAAAAAAATCAGCTGCTGGTAGAATTTGCCTACATGCAGCAAACATTTAGGTTTGTCCCATTTAGTCCGCTCATCTCACTGGTATCATATTGTATTGTGTATAATATATGACGTATAGAGTTCATACACAACAGTCCTCAACTGAAGCAGACATTCATGCACCTGTCCTATATATATGATATTTGCCAAATGTGGACATGTATACAATTAGCTTCTAAGACTACTTTAACAGTTAGTTATAAAATTTACCTCGAATTATGAAAGCTAACGGTGTTAGCAGCGTCTGAGCACGGCCCAGAACCTGTTCCAGTCAGGTTGCCGGTGTACGTGTCCTCGGGCACACAGGTCAGATCCACCCCTCACTCCTCCCCAGTTACACCCTGTTGACAAATATATTTTCCACTGGCTCCAAACAAACCAAGATGGCAACATCCATTAAGTCAAACTTGAGGCTTCAAAACAGCAGTTCACAAACCAATGGGTGAGGGAGGGTTGCACCTTGGTCTTAACATTGTGATGCACCAACGCAACTGACGATCTTATATCGTGTATGATCTTACTCTGGCCTATAATTTACTTTTCAATGAATCGTACAGATCACGTCATTAAAAAGTTTCTATATTTAGATATCTAATTTTCAAAAGTTCAGTCTCTGCTAACCAGCCCATTAAAACTGATAAACAGCTAGCCCACTTGTAGGAGCCAGACAGAAATATCTGAAAACGAATTTCACCGCTGATTTTTGTGTTAATGGGCTGTGATCTTTTTATTTGTTTATTTTTCTTTGACTTGGCCAAACAATTGAGAGCGGTGAAACGAGCCACGCATGAATGAACTTTTGAGTGAAACTGAGTTGATTAATGAAATACAAGGACAACGGAAACAATAAGAGTTGTATCTAAACTTTTTGATGACTTTTGTGGAAGTTTATTTGTGAGCAAAATGGCAAGTTCCGACGAAGCGGAAGTGAATCCTGCTAAAGAAATGGATGAGGCTGTGGCGCGTTTGCACGCATCTCGAGTGGGGAAATCTTCACATTTAACATGGAGAATGAACATTGTAAATAATCTAATGACTGATAAAGAATATCTCGACGAAGGTAAAGGAAACATGGTGAAGTTTAACAATCTGTTGGAGGAATTTAAAGCTTTGCATGTCTCTTATACTCATATGTTGGATGAGGATGTAAAAAAAGAGGACAATGATAAATGGTATCAGCCGCAACGTGAGCAGATAATAGCCTTTCTTGCTACTGTAACAAAATGGATTTCAGCAGTGGACAATCCCAGTTCACTCACAACAAATGAAGATTCCTCTGCTCTCACCCAGGTGGGAGACCCGCCACCTGAGGAAGGTGAATGTACAAACGCAAAAGCTGGTTTGGATGATGTGGACACATGCTCAGTGAGGTCAATAAAATCAATAAAATCCAACACATCGACCTCATCCTCCACATTACGCATTAGTGCAGAAGCAGAGAGGGCAGCTCTAATGGCTAAAGCTGCTAAGTTGCAAGAAAAACATGCCATTGAGGAGCAGGAGCAAATGCTTAAAAAAAGAAGAGAAACACTGAAACTACAGACAAAAATAGCAGCCACTACAGCCAAAATTAACTACCTAAAAGAGGCTAAAGCGGCAATGCTTTTCTTGCAGCGTAGCATTAGAGCTGCTCTCTGCTTCTGCACTGATGTGTAATGTGGAGGATGAGGTCAATAAAATCAATCAAATCCAACGCATCGACCTCATCCTCCACATTACGCATCAGTGCAGAAGGCCTACAAACGATCTTCTGTGAGGTGGAGTTTATCCTTAATAACTGTCCCCTCTCCACTGTGTCCTCTGAGCCACATGACCTGGAGCCGCTGACCCCAATTCACATCCTTTTGTTAAAAACACAACCTATCCTACCCCCCGGAACCTTTCAGAGAGCTGACCTTTATGCCAGACGACGTTGGAGACAAGTCCAGTATATGGCTGATCTCTTCTGGCACAGATGGACACAGGAATACCTTCTGCTGCTCCAAGAGAGACAAAAATGGAGTAAAGTTTGAAAAAACTTGTTGGAGACATTGTCCTGGTGGTTGATCCCACTGCTCCCCGGGGATCATGGCCGTTGGGAAAGATACTGGAGACAAAACCAGATGCAGGAGGTCTGGTTCATGCAGTAAAACTCTAGACCAAAACTTCAGTCATCGAGAGGCCTATAACCAAGCTGTGCTGTCTCCTAGAGACTGAAGCAGAGGAGTAACAGGTCCTCCTCCAGAAGAACAAAAGACATCTATGAGGGGTTTAATGTATATACTTCTTTTTTGTTTGTTTTTTCTAAATTAATTAGTTAGTCATTGGTAATGGTACGGCTCCCTTTTTTGCAGTTAAATTTGAATAATTGATTCTGATAAGAACAATTAGGGGCCGGTGTGTAGGAGCTGCATTTAAGGCTATGTAATTTATTTCTATCCACAGGACATATTAATTATTTAGAATGAACTATTGATTAAAAACAATGAATTTTATTTGTTGCAGTATGTGTGTGCCCTCCTCCCTCCTCAGGTGGTGAGGGCGGGGCTTAACCTTTACGTTTGGAAGGTTGAGGTGAGACGAGGGTTTAGCGGCCAGAAGCAGCAATACTGTCATTGACCGCAGCAACATCAAGATCGTTGGACACATAGGAAATGTCAAATTTTGCCTTACTTTTTTGTTTTTCATTCTTTGACAATAAATTCAATTCATCTCAGAACAACATGGGTCACTGGATCTTTTATGACTGCGCATCAAACACCCTGCTCCCACCACCAAGTTAAATGATAAATAGGACTAGTTAAACAACAGACTCAAATGGAGGTTTTTGGCCACTACACTACTAATCGTAGCTGGAGACAGCAGTCCTTCTCCTGCTCTGCAGCCTCAATGAGTTTGGTGTAGCTCCACATGAACCAGTTCTCCACCTGAGCAGAGCAAGTACCATAGCTGCAGTCCAAGAAAGTGGAGTTACAGTCCGTCCATGGGACCAGAGATCTTCCTGCAGGCAGGGAAAACAAGAGGCAGGACGAGCCGGGGCTGCGACTGAACTTTTCAAACTAAAATACTTACATATAGCACCTTGTAAATTAATATAAATTCTGTCCAAACAAATACTCCATATGAACTAAGCAAAAAGTGAGATTGGTTGACTCAATTTGTAAACAGAAAAAAGCATTGTGGGGTGAGGAGTGGCAGTGAGCAGACAAACATCTGTAAAAAGTACCAAAGTGGTGGAAAGATCCAATCGATATCACAACTTCTAGTCTCGACTTGCAGAATAAAATTGGACTGTAAACATAGTGCAGATCATGATTCATTCACATATGGTCTTTTGGCCAGATTGCCCACCTGTAGTGACAGCTACAAACCATTGAAAGTCATCTGTCAGCAGCTGGAGTTCATGGATATAAAATGACAGAGGAGAGGACCGTCCTCAGAAACACAACCTCACAAAAGTTTCAGATGATCAGGTTTTCTTGGTCTGTCTCCCAAAGGCCCAGAAGAAAGACATGAAAACCTCTGGGCGATATCAAAATGAAGCTTAGCGAAAGTTCAGTCAGGATGACTTGTCTCCTTGCACATGCCTTCTAAGTCAAAAGTAACATTTCCTGCTATCTAAAAGCTCCACCCACTCATTCACATCTTCACCCAATCACAACCTTACACAGTTGCCTTCAACCAATCACCCGTACGCTGTCAAACTTTAAAATTGTTTCTCTCTCTCTCTCTCTCTCTCTCTGCCGTCATTCACGCTTCATTTTAGCAGCAAATAATCTTTGAATGGCAGTTGCTCACCTGATACTATTCAGCTGCATCTATATATCTCGCTGTCGAACATCCGCTTAAATTGTTCAATCCTGGACATAGAGATACTTGCTAATCATGCTAATGCTAATCGGAGGTTCTCAAGCCGTCTCCTGCTCAACCTGCAGCAATCTAAGCCACTCAGACTCCCTCTGCCCTAAGCTGCCTTTTTTGCCTCTCTTTGCATCTCCTTTTTCTATGACGAAGTAGTACACTCCTCCAATTCCATTATTTTTTTCACAGATGTGGCTCCATCTGTGAGTTTGGGGGGTATTTTCAAGGTCAGTGGTTCGCCAGTACCTGGCCTATATCGTTTCCTCAGCCACATTATTCCTCAGCACTGTACGAGATGTATCCCATTGCAGTCACTTGCCATGTTTGGGGCCATCACTGGCAACACAAAGGAATAGCTGGTTGTCAATCAAAATGCGACAACCAAGCTGTCTTCGATATCATTAATAAAGGATGCTCCTCCACAAGTGACATCATGCCTTTCATGAGACGCATCACCTGGCTTGCCGTTACACGCAACTTCCTCTTCACTGCCCGTCACGTGCCTGGCCACTGCAACATTATTGCTGACTCATTATCTCGCTTAAATTTTCAGGTCTTCCTGAGTCTTTGTCCGGATGCCAGTCCAATTCCTATGCCTGTCCCTCCTCTCAACCTTCTAGCTGTGTATTAGGCAGGGAGCCATATGAAAAGTATACAGATTCAGCCAGGTTTTACATGAGAAAAGGTCTAGCAGCTTCCACTTTAAAATTATATGATTTTGCTTGGGTCACTTTTGCTTTATTTTGTCTTTTAAGGTAAACACAAGAAACTTGTGCTGTAGAAAATGGACCAGACTCAGTGAATAGCTCCCTAAGCTTAACATCCTAAGTCCTATGATAACTATTAATTCAGCTATACAGACTAATGAGCAGTGATAACTAACATGTCTTTGGGGTCATCAGGTGGGAACCTCCTTTCACCAGTGTTTCGTCTAGTTGGTCCCACGACACCTCCAGGAGGCTAGACAGTGATCACTGGCGTCCCAGAGTCACTCCCCTAATGCCAGCCATCACTGCTCCTCACACCATGACTATTTTCTCCTTTGTCTTGCCTATGCTACCACAAACAACATTATCAACTCGGACAAAACACACTAGCAGATTCAGCAAACAAACTCCCCTAACCAGTTGGAGAAAGTGGCGGCCATTTTGAATGAGGGAGGTAGAGTCAAGGAGAGATGCCTTTTTAAGCTAAACTCTCCCCCGCCGGATTAGGCTGTGCTCTACCTCACCCTACTCCCCCACTCTCCAACAACTCACCTAAAACAAACAAACTCACCTAAACAGTCAAAGACACACTACAGACCAATTCAAAGCAATACAAACAAACAATACAGGCCAACTCACCTGAACTAACCGCATGGTCTCAAAGAGGCTCACACAGGCCACACCCCCCACTTAAAAACACTTCCTCTTCCTGGATTTTCTTCCTTGCTTCTCCTAAGAGCCTGTCTATCCTAAGTGCTCCCCCTGCTGGGCCCCCAGCTACCATTACTTCTTCTCATCCAAATCCACTGACTGGATCTTGCTGCCTCATCTGACATGTCCTTTACTATTTTCCTCACACTCTGTCCACTTCCTCCTAACTCCCTCACCAAAGAGACAACAGACCTTGCTACAAATCCTCTACATCCTACTTCCACTGGACAAATCCTAACTTTCCATCCTCGCTGCTCTGCTTCTGCCCCTAACTCTACATACCTGAGCTTTTTCCTTTCATATGCTTCTTCAACTGAAGCCTCCCACGGAACAGTCAGCTCTATGAAATATACTTTCATTCTACTCCTAGACCACAAGACTATGTCAGGCCTTAGCTTTGTACTGGCTATTTCCTGGGGAACAACAAGCTTTCCTCCTAAATCTACCTGCATTTCCCAATCACAAGCATCCTCTAAGCTGCCTTGCCTCCTTGCTGTCTTACCAACTTTCTCTCCCTCTTGAACAAACTTGATTGCAACTCTCTTTATTTTAGACCCTCCTAAATTTGCCTGCCTCCGTAAATCTTCAATTCCTGCAGCTAAGCTTTTTAAAACCTGGTTATGTCGCCACGTATACCGGCCTTGCGACAGACTAACCTTACAGCCTGACAAAATGTGCTTTAAAGTTGCAGTACCTGAACACAATGAACATAGCGGGTCTCCATTTACCCAGAGTTTTAGGTTCTGGGGAGTTGGCAATACATCATATGTTGCCCCTATCAAAAATCTAATGCTACTTTCCTCCATACTCCACAGCTCTTTCCAGCTAAGCTTTTTCTTATCTACACCTTCCCAATTCAACCACTGTCCCTGCTTAGCCTGAGCCACTGCCTTTGCACCCCTTAATATCTCCTCCTGTCTACGAACCTGTTCCACCACTAGCTTTCTCTTTTCCTTGGGACCTGCTCTACTCCACACCGGTTTGCCTGGGCCAAGCCCCAAGCCTCCCCGGCCTATTTGGACATTACCCACAATCTCTGTATGCCTGAGCGTTGCTTCTGCCTCCTGCACTGCCATTCTTGGATTCCACTTTCTCCCCTTGATTGGGTTTGGAACCACCTTACTGACTACCACATCTTTACTCCCAGATAACAGGAGCTCTGTCCTAACCTTAGTACATTTAAACTCCTCCACTAGACTAGTTACTGGGAGCTGAAGTATGCCTTTCCCATACAGTGCCACCGTACTTAAACATCTAGGAACACCTAGCCACTTCCTAATGTAAAAGCTAACTAATCTTTCCATTTTTTCTGCAGCAGATAATGGAATCTCATATACAGACAGTGGCCACATCAGTCTGGGAAATAACCCGAACTGCAGACACCACAACTTCAACTTTCCTGGAAGCCCTGATTTATCTATTCTATCCAGTCCCTCAGCAACATCTTTCCGAAACTGCACTACCTGTTCTCCGTCATTCAAGTCTGCCTTGTACCACCTACCTAGACTCTTTACTGATTTTTCCCTAATTATTGGAATTTCCTCTTCGTCTATTACAAACTTCCTATCACTTAGCTTCCCTCTACTTAATGAGATACTTCTAGACTTACTAGGCTTAATTTTCATACTAGCCCACTTTAAGTTTTTATTAAGTCTCTCAAGTACTCTTTTCATACATGGCACCGTTGTAGTTATCAACGTCATGTCATCCATGTAGGCCCTAATTGGTGTAAGGCGCATCCCATCCTGCCGCCTCTCTCCACCTACAACCCACTTAGAAGCTCTAATGATTACCTCCATCGCCATTGTGAATGCCAATGGAGAAATCGTGCACCCTGCCATAATGCCTATTTCTAGCCTCTGCCACCCTGTCGTAAAGTCTGCTGTACTTAAGCATAGTCTAATGTCTTGGAAATACGACCTTACCAACTTAACCACTACTCCAGGCACTCTAAAATAATCAAATGCCTCCCAAATAAGGCTGTGTGGCACTGAACCAAACGCATTTGCTAAATCCAAAAATATGACATGCAAGTCTCTTTTCTCATTCAATTAACATTGCATTGCAATTACATTTTTCCCCAAACTGTACTTATTGACTCCATTTTGCCTCTCATCCTGCATTGCAAGCCAATGTTCGCGGCATTCTTCAAGCCTCAATACATTCGTGGCTTTGCGTTTGCTGGATCCAGGTAATGCTTAGGTGTTTTTGATCGCCTTGTTCCAAGCTTTTTTTGCGCAATACCAGTAATAAAAGTTGCTAACTGAACAGGTATTTCCAAATGCTTTCGCTTTACTGTTCCGATATAGACGGCCGCATCACAATTGCCTTTATTTCTGCATAAGATGGATTTCTGTCCTTTCCTAGGGTCTGTTTTCGCCATTATATTGTTTCCCTTGCTGATTAGTTCATTTTTTACGTGGCATTTTTACGGGTTTTCTAAGAATTGGAGAATTCACTACCGCCATCTAATTTATTCATCTGATGAGATATTTCTTTTTCTGACTTTTGGTGTTTCACCTAGTGATATTGGCTTTATTGCTTAAGCATTCTAGAAGCTAAAGGGCCTTGTTCTAGTTAATATATATAGCTCACATCAAGTTCCCCTTTCTTGTCCTTTTAAAAACCACGGTAAGTTATTTTCACCCTCAAGATGTCCACTAATTCACCATCACGATCTTTTTATACGCCCAGGCAATAATCCGCTGTCAAGGTCTGGTTTACTATCATTTAACAAGTTCTCCTTAAATGTCAATGTATCACCTCAGTATCACTCAGGTTCATTGCATGTAGAATAGAGGGGCAGTCACCTTGCGCAATGCAAGGAATTTTTTTCCGCCTCTCTTAATCAGCAGCTGGGCTTGCTAGTCTTTCTGCCTACTGCCAGCTTACAATA
>NW_019174291.1:4521119-4530579 GCF_002260705.1 Seriola dumerili | reverse complement strand
CTCTGCCACCCTGTCGTAAAGTCTGCTGTACTTAAGCATAGTCTAATGTCTTGGAAATACGACCTTACTAACTTAACCACTACTCCAGGCACTCTAAAATAATCAAATGCCTCCCAAATAAGGCTGTGTGGCACTGAACCAAACGCATTTGCTAAATCCAAAAATATGACATGCAAGTCTCTTTTCTCATTCAATTAACATTCCTCCAAACCTGTACTTATTGACTCCATTTGTGCCTTCATCTGCTATTGCACCAATGTTCGCCATTTCAAGCCTCAATACATTCGTGGCTTGCTTGCTGGGATCCAGGTTAATGTTAGGTGTTTTGATCCCTTGTCCAAGCTTTTTTGCCAATCCAGTAATAAAATTGCTACTGAAAGGTATTTCCAAATGCTTCCCTTCTGTTCCTGATATTAGACGCCCCATCACATTGCCTATTCTGCATAAGATGATTTCTGTCCTTCGCTAGGGTCTGTTTTCCCATTATATTGATTCCCTTCTGATTAGTTCATTTTTACTGGCATTTTACGGGTTTCTAAGAATTGGAGAATTCACTACCCCATCTAATTTATTCAATCCTGATAGAGATATTTCTTTTTCTGACTTGGTGTTTCACCCTAGTGACTATGGCTTATTGCTTAAGCATTCTAAAGCTAAAGGGCCTTGTTCTATTAATATATATAGCTCACATCAAGTCCCCCTTTTGTCCTTTTAAAACCACGGTAAATTATTTTCACCTCAGATCCTCCACTAATTCACCATCACCTCTTTTTATAACCCCAGGCAATAATCCCATGTCAAAGTTCTGGTTTACTTATCATTTTAACAAAGTTCTCCTTAAATGTAATGTATCACGTCAGTATCACTCAGGTCATTCATGTAGAATAGGGGCAGTCACCTCTGCCGCAATGCAAGGAATTTCTTCAGCCTCTCTTCAGCAGCTGGGCTGCTAGTCTTCTGCCTACTCCACCTACATACGACCTGAATCTGCCTCAGTACTAGCTGCTCAAAGATCTCTTAAACCCTGATCATCATGTAGTCATGCATATCCTGGTGGTGTTTCTGTCCTCATCCTCTTATGATCATGCTTTCTTTTCCTCTGTATCATTTGGCTATTTGTACTTGCATCATCGTTGCCTGTGTTCCCTGCATCATAAGTCATTATTCCATCGCATGTTTATTAGCATTTCGTCTCCATCAAGAATTCATTACCTGCATCATAGCTATTATTTTGCTGCATCATTGCTATGGCTATACCCCTGCACCATTAGCCAAATTCCCTGCATCATTGCTATGGCTATACGCCTGCATCATTGCTATGGCTATACCCCTGCATCATTAGCCAATTCCCCTGCATTGTTAAGGAAATTCGTTATTTCCCCTGCATCATTGCTCACTATTCTCCCTCGCAGCACTGCTGGGTTTTCCACTACGAAATATGGCTATCTCCTCTGCATCAATATTTGCCATTTTCCCCTGCATCACTCAACACTGCAACACTCTGTTATCTCCCACATTTTGTTCTTTGTCCCTTACATCATCATTAGGTCCTCCTTTATAACTGGCCTTATTCCCTGGCATTTGGTTTCATTCACTGATCATCGTGCAATACATAACTGTTAACATGTTTATAAATGTTGTTCTCACTTCTGCTCTTCTCCTCCCTCTGCTGGGCAAGTGCTGCACAGTCGGGTATGGTATACCTTCTATTTTGGAAGGACCTTAACCTATGGATCTTGTTCACAGTGATTCACTTCCTGCTGGGGTCTAAGCTCCAAAAATCTATTTCTTCTGTTCACAATAAATTCCATTTTACTTTCATTCTCATACTCTCTTGTTCTTCTTATTAGTCTCTTCTGATTGAACTATTTATTGGATAGAAGTTGTTTCTTTAAAAGTAAACAAAACATGCAAACAACCACATATACATCCTGCTAAATAAGAAAAACTCTGGTAGTATTACTACTCTACTAGTCTAATGATTTTCTGCTCTACTACAAAATGTGTACAATAAAAACGTTTATAGAAGTTTTACGGAAGCAAAACAGTTTCAATAGTACACAACAACTAATTTCATGTTATTCTCCATCCCATTAAAGCAGATTAATAGATGTGTTTATAAAGTACAACAAATTTAAAACAACTCAGCAAATCTCTGGATGACTGTTAGAGGTCTATGTTGAGGCAAAAATCAGATTTTTACAAATGACACGGATACTCGACATATTCAGACCATACAGTAAAGGGTTGAAAAGTGGCTGGCATGTAAGCCAGTATAATGATAAAAAAATGCGCAATTTATTTGGTACGTTGCTCATATTAAACCGGCTCTGTAATATTTCAAAGAAAGCCCCGAAGGAGAAGTTGAGCAGAGAAGCAAGGTGAGGTGTGCAGGTACTGATAGCTTTCTGTCTGGTCTGTTTACAGCCAGAAAAACACACTTTAAGGATCTTTATGTAAGTGTAAAGGATTAAGATTACAGCACATAAGATTGTAAGAGATGTGGCAACAAGTCCATAGATGTTATTGACAGTTGTGTTAACGCAGGCCAGTTTAACAATATAATAATTGTCACAGTACACTTTGTTAAGAATGTTCCCACACAGCTGTAAAGGGGCAATAAGTGCTATTGGAGCCATACATAAGATAGAAGCATATGACCATGTTAGAGCAATAAGTACTGTTATCCTGCTATGTGTCATATGTATGTTATACTGTAGTGGATAACAGATAGCGAGGTATCTGTCATAAGACATGATGGCTAAGTTAAAAAATTCAATGCAGGCATAAGAGTAAAAACAGAAAATCTGCAGGAAACAAAAAGGCACAGAAACAGTGTGAATGTCAGAGAGGATCTGAACCAGCAGGAATGGAAACAACCCTGTACTACCATACAGTTCATTTACAAACAGGCTGCACAGGAACAAGTACATGGGTTCATGTAAGCTTCTGTTCTGACAGATAACCACAATCAGCAGAACATTGGCACAGATAATTAGAAGATATAAAAACATGACAATCATGAAAAACAGGTATTTGAAAACCCCAGTGTGAAAATAGGCAGCAAGTGTGAAATATGAAACCTCTGTAGAGTTCATTCTGATCCTCCTCACACAGAATTCAGTGTAATGACAAAAGTCAGATGATCAAGAAAACAATTGTGACAGATACCCCAAACTAATATAATGCGTAGATCAAAAATAACATTATAAATCACCATTAGTTTATGATATTGGGCGGATCCTAACATTCACCTGTTGCAGTGAGACTGAATCCCTCCTAACTGAGTTGAAACTCTGCTCCTGCATCTTTTAACCTTTTCTAGTCAGGGGACACCCACAGCAGGAGACTGACTTCATTATCAGAGGAACCACTAAATGACTCCAATTTCTAACCTCAGGGGAAAAAAACTAACTTTGTAAAGAAACCTCCTGTTTGCAATTTGGGAAAGATGGCTTAAAAAAAGGAAGCATTATTGTTTCCTTCTATAGTTCTTGAGTAGTTACTATAGAGAGTCCATTCTGAAATGAACCAGACATCAGGTGGTGGTATAAAGTGAAAACCAATTGTTTAGTACAATATAACCTACACTGTGAGACCAACACTGTCTCCAACACTGTGGTGGGCACTATGGACAGATTTATAGCAAGTGCACAGGAAAGAGAATGAAGGCATACAAAGCTGCAGGTGATGGTTCTTTGTTAAAGTTGTTCTGGGCTTTACTGTTTGTCACCATTGTACAGAATTTTATTGTTTTCTACCTTCTCTTTGTTGTTGTTCTTCTGGTCTTTATAAAATTAATTTCAGTTCTGATCATCAGTGTGTTTGGGAAGGAGGCAGAAAAGTAAGTGATTGGATCAGGGGTACTACATACCAATGATCTAATCATCAACAATCAACAACCTCGACAAGCTGAGCCATGAATTTTGACTTCTCCAGGCTTTATACACCATCCAGCTTCAACTGCAACATGAAAGGCCCATAGTAATGCCAGCAGCACTGGGACACTGCAAAGAGCTACAGCTATTCCACATAATATAATATACAATAACAGCTTAGATTTCCTCTGAGCCGCAGGGACCTGTTTGGCTTATGTTGGTGACAACTGGAAGTAAATATTACATGACATAACACAATACAGACCAGTACGAATTATTGAAGTTTAGGGCTGATTGGGCACTGTTAGGAAAGCCAATGATACCCCAACACAGAGACGTTTTTGCAGATGAGCTACTGGGCTAAGTAGTGCATGGTTATCAGCACATACTGACTGATGTACTCTGTGGAAAGGGACCCAAAAGGTCCCCCTAACTGTTCAATGGAAGTCGCACTTGATAATGTTATATGGAGGCATGGGAGGAACAAGATGGGCCATTCTGGGTGGAGTATCTGTCATAGGGTTACCCTTTGCCCTCAAAAAAGTAGGTTGAATCCAGGTCTTGCACACAGTCAAGTGGCCATTCATTCGTAATTTTGATTCCATCAGGCTGGCTGATGGGATTGTTGCTTGTGTTGAGGTTGACATGGTTTTTGCACTACTTTCCAAATGTTTTGTGTTGCATTAGCACTAGTGTTAGCATTAGCATTTGTGTTAACATGTCAGCTAGCATGAGTTAAGGGCTAAATCAGTGAGCTTGCTGGGCTTGGGAAAGGGATCACAAGGAAGTTCACTGAGGAAGTACAAACAGGGGACACACTCTGAATTACCAAAGCGTTGTAATAATTTGGCTTACCAAGTGATTTGTCTTCTTCTTCATGCAGAGTTTCCTGGTCCAACTGTCAAACCAGAAGTGGCAGGATCCAAGGCCTTTCGTAAAGGGGGGGCCTGGAGTGTTTCATGTGAGGGCCAGTGGAGAGGGGTGGTTCTGGTAGTGATTCATAGATGTGTTTTTTTTAGGGCCTAATGAGCATATGAATAGGCTGTTGGGGTATTGCCGCTGAACATGGTTTCTTGTTGGAGCAGTCCTTCGGTATGGAGATAAAGATCGCTTTCGAGGAGCTTCAGCCATCTCTGTATTTCTGTGTTGCTAGTCGGGAGCTTTTTTATGTTGGGAGCTGTAGCGTAACTTCAAGCTCTGAAAGGAAGCTCTTCTTCTCCGTGGGACTGAGGGCAGACTCAACGCTACACTGACTCACACAGCATAAGTGTCATAAAGTGGTATTACCACACGGGACGGGATGCAGCTAGTTGGTTAGCATTTTCATTTCAATAGATACAGTATCTCTGAAATACAATAGATAGATGGCTTGACATCATCACGTTTGCTCCCTCACATAATATTAATAGTGTTAGTTCATTTTTTGAACATTTTAAACTAAAATTCTGGCCAGATCTTACACGTTGCACCTTTAACTGTCTGATAACCAAGAGGAACTGAATAAGCTTGTGCAATCCGGCTATGTTCAAACGACTCCCAGTGAGCAGGTATACAAACCACAGGAAACCTGGTATTTGTCACATCACATTGTTGAACACAATGACAAAAACAGAGTTGTATTTGACTGCTCCTTTGACTACCTGGGACAAAACCCGAACAAATGTCTTCTACCT
This sequence comes from Seriola dumerili, assembly GCF_002260705.1. NCBI lineage: Eukaryota > Metazoa > Chordata > Actinopteri > Carangiformes > Carangidae > Seriola > Seriola dumerili. The sequence continues at coordinate 4,525,028 of NW_019174291.1, read as the reverse complement.
GGCCCAACACTGGGTCCCTCTCTCCTTGGAGTTCTACTCACATTCCACCAGCATACCATTGCTATCTGTGGAGACATCAAAGGTAGATTCCATCAGGTATGTCTTTTGGATAAGGACAAACCTCTACTGCATTTCATATGGAGAGAGATGCAGCTAGACTAGGAGCCCAGTGTTTATGAATGGCAAGTCTTGCCATTTGGAACAGCCTGTAGCCCATGCTGTCACACCTATGCAGGTCACAACCATGTCCATGATCACCGTGATGGAAATTAGGAGATCCTTTAATCTGTCCAACATTGTTTTTATGTTGATAACTGTCTCCAAAGTTTTTCTTCCTCCCACGAAGCAATGTCCCTCATTGACAAAATGAGACCTCTGTTTGCTAATGTTGGGTTTGACATCAGACATCTCCCACCAAATGCAAAGTCCAAAACCAGTGAATTGTGGCTCTCAGAAAATGGTGACCCCAAAAAGCTGACACTAGGCTTCCAATGGAACTGCATCACAGGCATGCTGGGTAACAAGAACAGATCCATCATTTACCAACAACCTACATTGAGAAATATATGCAAAGTGCTGGAAAGTCAATATGATCATTTGGGCTATCTGACCCCTTTCAAAACGTGTGAAAGGATCGTAGTACAGGATCTATGGAAGCAGGAAAGGGGATGGGATAAGGACCATCACTGGCTATAAAGAGAAGAACAGCCAGGCAACATCAGGTTATGTGGACAAGGCCAATGAGTTCAACCTGTTCTACAACAGGTTTGACACAGCCTCTGACGATGGCCTTCAGTGAATTTTGAGGGAAGGACATTGAGGTGGTGTACACTTATAAATACCTAAGTGTGCACCTGAACAGTAAACTGGACTGGTCCCTGAACATGGATGCCATCTACTAGAAGGGGCAAAGCCAACTCTTTTTCCTCAGGAAGCTCAGGTCCTTTGATATCTGCAGTGAAATGCTGCACATGTTTTATCAGTCAGTGGTGGCCAGTGTACTCTTTTATGCTACAGTCTGCTGGGGCAGCAGCATGTCTGACCTGAACAAAAGGAGACTGGACAAGCTTGTAAAAAAGGCTGGGTCTGTGCTTGGCAGGAGTCTGGACTCACTCAGGACCGTTGTTGAGAGACACATGCAATGTAAGATGGAGGCCATCTTGGACAATACCAACCATCCTCTCCACAACATTCTGGCAGGACAGAGATGCAGCTACAGCTGCAGCAATCTTCTCATCTCACTGTGCTGCAGAACAGAGAGGTTCAGGAGATCCTTTGTTCCCACTGCCATCAGGCTATATAACACCTCAGTCAGAGGAATTGGACTAATTTAATTATTATAGATTTTTTATTATTAACTGTTATTGTTATTATCAACAATGAGTGATTGGACACATGCATTTCCCCTAGGGGATAAATAGAGTATCTATCTATCTATCTATCTATCTATCTATCTATCTATCTATCTATCTATATTAACAACCCAGCCAGTTTGTTGGAAAAATGGCAAGCATGGGAGTTTGAACTGTAAAACCTCGCTGACATTCACTTACATCACCATTATCTGCCCCATTGTGCCAAAGCCGCCACTTCAGAATCCCATTTCTGAGAGGTTGGGATTCTGAAGTGGTTCAGGAGATCCTTTGTACAGAGAGGTTCAGGAGATCCTTTGTTCCCACTGGCATCAGGCTATATAACACCTCAGTCAGAGGAATTGGACTAATTTAATTATTATAGATTTTTTATTATTAACTGTTATTGTTATTATCAACAATGAGTGATTGGACACATGCATTTCCCCTAGGGGATAAATAGAGTATCTATCTATCTATCTATCTATCTATCTATCTATCTATCTATCTATATTAACAACCCAGCCAGTTTGTTGGAAAAATGGCAAGCATGGGAGTTTGAACTGTAAAACCTCGCTGACATTCACTTACATCACCATTATCTGCCCCATTGTGCCAAAGCCGCCACTTCAGAATCCCATTTCTATGTATTCTGTGATGCCTCTGACTGTATGTATGGTGCTCTTGCCCACCTTCAGACCAAAAGACAACATGACCACACTATATAAGCTTCATTATGGCCATGTCTTGTCTAGCCTGTAAATGTCAGCTAGCCATCCCTCACCTTTAACTATGTGCAGCCCTATCTGGTGCCCAGCTGGCAAACCTTTTCAGTTCTGAAGTCACTCTTCCACAGCAGTCCCATCGTGGCTAACACCTGACCCCTGTCACTACAATTTGTTTGTTGGTAGAAGAATAGCTGAGATTCAGACTCAAAGAATAATCCAGCCAATGACATAACATGGGGCAAAACACTCCAAGAGCTTTTCCATCAGCAGAGATGGAGTCAGGGCCCTCCATTCCTCTTGCTCAACACCAATTGCTTGCTGGTCAGCCAATCCATGTGGGCCAGCTGAATAGGAGCCTGTTGAAGTACTCAGGAAATCCATGTTTTGTGGCGCAGTAATGTCAGATGACTGAAATTTCCCTGACCTGACCAAGTACAGCAATCCTGCGTGGATCCTGCGTGGCCACCAAGCCATTTGCCAGTATCAACATCAGTGTTAAAACTGTTAGAGATAGTGTTACAACCCTGATGAAGGTCTAGGGGTAAGGGAGGCAACCAAAACAATGTAAACAGAAGTACGGTTGGCAAACAAAGCCTTTTTATTGTAACAAATCCAAAAGTAAGACAAAAGGTAAAGAAATAACAAAGAAAATACTATATTCAGTGATACAACACAAAGAGAACACAGGGAGGATGCTTGGGACAAAGGGAAGGGTGGTGGGTGGCACCAAATCATAAACAAAATAAAACAGCCTTCTGATCTAAGCACCTCTTGTCTAAGCAGCCCCCCCTGGCTTTTATACCATGGTACAATAATAAAACAACTCAACCCTTACCTGTCTACTTTAACCTACTAAAAATCGACCGCCACCCATTGTCACGCGGTGAGGTCAAGTTGGGGTTTTTTGTCCTGTCTCCATGTCTTGTCATTTCCTGTTTTATTTTGACAAGTAATTCTCCTCTCGTTTCAGGTCACTTGCCCTTCCTCATGTGTCACCTGTCTGAGTGTCTTCCCTGATTCCTGATTGTGTCCACCTGTTTTCCATTTGCCCTCATGTGTCTTATAGTCTGCGTCTCCCTTTGTCTTGTGCCAGTGTTTCGTTCTGTTCGTGCACCCCAGCCAGTCATCACAGATCTTGCCTTGCCTTGTCTCAGCCTTGTTGTATGTATTCTTTACCTCTATGTGAGTGATTTTTTGTTTGTATTTTCATAGTTTAGAGTCATCTGTTTTGTCAAGTTTATAGCACTATTTGTAGCCTCCTTTGGAGTGAATTTTTGTTCTAGTTGTTGATGCTTAGGTGTAATTGTAGAGCCTCCGTTTTTTGAGAGCGTTTTTAGTTGGTCTTTATAGTATAGTGTTCATAGTGTTTAGCTTTTGTCTTCCTCCTAGTGGAGTGATTTTCTGTTGGTTTATTCCTTTTTGTTTCTGCAGTTTTGTCCCTCCATTTGGAGTGGTTTTTGTTTATTAGATTTTTTCCCTGATAAGTTTAGTCTTGACTTGATAGTATAAATTCCATAGCTGGTTTATTTTGTCACTCACAGCCGAGGTTGGAATATATTAATAAAGTCTGCCTTATCGGCACGGTGGTGCAGTGGTTAGCGCTGTCGCCTCACAGCAAGAAGGTTCCAGGTTCGAGTCCCGGCTCGGACGCGGGGTCATTCTGTGTGGAGTTTGCATGTTCTCCCCGTGCCTGTGTGGGTTCTCTCCGGGTACTCCGGCTTCCTCCCACAGTCCAAAGACATGCAAATGGGGACAAGCTGATTGGTTACTCCAAATTGACCGTAGGTGTGAATGTGAGAGTGAATGGTTGTTTGTCTCTGTGTGCCCTG